>NW_027510156.1:1800000-2100000 GCF_048772815.1 Callospermophilus lateralis
TGGAAATTTAATCCAATGTGTATGCAAATATGCACTACACATAAATCTTCCTACTCTCATCCAGAAAAAATGCCTTGACATTATCTTCACCCCAAGTAAGACACAATTAGAAGAGAAGAGTTAGAATATCTGTGAATACATATCTGGAATGGTATGTGATCAGGAGTTCACAACCATGGAGGTGGTAGAGGAGTTTCCAAAAGTAAGGGACAAGGTAAACACTCCACAATCATGGAGCTCTGCTGGCCTAAAATCTTCTTGAGAAACTGCCTATGAGTTTGGGCACTTGAAATATTTGTTGTTCTCAGGAGCTTTGTCTTCCTTTCTAGCAAGACAATCAAAGCTGGGTCAGCATTTATGTGACCTGAAAGACATAGATTGTAATATTCGAATGAACATGAGGGAGCGGTGCTGAATTCTCTCTTTATAGGTATACTGTGGACATTGGGGGCTAAGTGTCTCCCCATGTGGACTGTCTAGTCATTTGGTCCTCCTCCACATTTCATGGTGTTTCTTGCTACTGCACAGGAAGTTTGGTATTTACTTCATGAAATACATGGAGTTCAACAGGGACACAGTGCTGGAGGGAGTTCTGTCGTGTGTGGTGGGTCAGGATCTGCAGGAAAATGCCCCAACCAGTTTTCTATCTTACATAATTTGCCCCATTGAACATAGCAACCTGATTCTGAACATTGCCTTGAAACCTCTCCACATAACAAGATGCCTAAACATAGAAAGTTCTGCTGGCTGCACCATGTCAGTCACAAGCCATTTGGAATTCAATGGTAGATCCTCATGGCCCTACCACATATGTTTCACACATATGCCCACCATTGCTCTAGGCCCACTACTCAGCAGGATCCAACTTACAGGCATCTCTGTTCTACACCATTTTCAGGAAACTCAATCAATCAAGCCACCCTCTGGTATACTCATGAGCAGCAAAAGGACATCCAAAGGTTCTCCAGTGCCACCTGGATATTGGAATTTAAAAAATTTCATGGTATTATCTTGCCAGTTTTCAAGAATTAAGTTGGAGGCACTGTGGGTTTCAATTCATTTAGGAACCATTAAATTGTGAGGAAGCTCATTTCAATGAAATCTCTGGAGAAATCTCACAGACAAAGCTTCCCAAAGAGTAGCCAAAAGGTCCCTTGAAGCCAGGCCTATTGAGGTCTACATTGTGAGGTCCATGTGTGTTTTGACTCTAAACTATGGCTGTCAAGTCTGTAGAAATAAAATCATGTGATATCCTGGCTACGATTCCCAGTGCTCAATGGATTCTGCTCAATGGATTGTTTCCTGGGCTCAGTGAGCCATCGTTTACCGCCCCTAAGGGAATAGCCCAGGAAGATTACTTCTTGCTGGCAAATTTGGGCCTTTTTGGCAGAAGCTCTATACCCAAGTTGAGCAAGCTCGCATAATAGTGCTTGGGTCCCAGACTCACAGTTTTCCTTGGTGTTGGCTGCCAGTAGAAGGTCATCCACATATTGAAGCAGGGTGATTTCAGGGTGCATAGGTCTGAATTTGTTGAGATCGTTGGGGAGAGCTTCATCAAAGAGAGTGGGGAAGTTTTTGAACCCCTGTGGGAATCTAGTTCAAGTTAGTTGACCAGACGTTCCGGTTTCTGGGTCTACCCATTCGCAAGCAAACTGCAACTGAGTATCTTTTATGCAGAGGCAAGCAAAAGAAAGCATCTTTTAAGTCCAGAACAGTATAGCATTTCCGCTCAGGGTTCGGAGTGCTAAGCAGATTGTACAGATTATGTACTGTGGGGTGAATGTCCTGCACTCTGTTGTGGATCTCTCTTAGGTCTTGAACGGAGCGATAGTCCCCAGTTCCTGGATTTTTTTTACTTGTAGCAGGGGAGTGTTCCAGTTGGAATGACAAGGCCTTAGGACCCCTAAAGCCATATATTTCTGAATATGGGGCCCTATCCCATCTTTAGCTTTTTTTGCTCAGAGGATATTGTTTGACATTGATTGGGGGGGCTGAAGTTTTTAACTCTACTATTATTGGAGGTTGTTTCACGGCTAGGCCTAACGAGCAGTTTTTTCCCAGGCATCTGTGTAATCTATTATCCATTTCTGGGGTAGAATGCCTGTTTGATCAGTCTTGGGGGGTGTGACGAGTTGACGTTCATCTTGTACTGACATATTTAAAGCCATGACGATAGGAGTATTTACCGAAGAATTTAGAAATGTCACTTGGGGTCCTTCAGGGTTTTAAAGTTATTCTGGACTGGATCTTGTTGAGCAGATCTCTGCCCATCAATGGGGCCGGGAATTCTGGAATTACTAAGAAGAAGTGATGGATTTTTCCTTTCCCCAGGTCCATGGTCCTCTTAGTTGTCTAAGCCCCATATTTAATGTCATTAGCCCCTTGAACTAGAGTCCTTTTATTTGATAGACGGCCCAATGGGGCCTTAAGGGCTGAGTATAATGCCCCTGTATCCCCTTCAAAGTTTACTTCCCGCAGGCGAGTTCTTTGAGTTCTTTTGGCCAGGCCAGCTTTCTCCAGGGAAGGAGGGGCTGTGTGTGCCGCAGGGTAGTCATCTGGAGGCCGCTGGGCTGGCCTAGATTTCTCCAATGGCTTAGAGCCTGAGTCAGCAGCAGGGGAATCACTTAGAGGGTGTTGGGGGTTGGGGGGCGAGGGCAGGGCATAAGAAGGGGGAGGAGAGTCCAGTAGAGTCTTGAGACTCAGGGAGAACAGAGGGTGGAGGAGGAGGAGCAGAGGATTTGAGAGATAGAATCATGGGGGAAGCAGTAGGAGCGGGACCAGGGACAAGGAAAGGCTTCACTCATGGAGGAGGAGATTTGCAGATGTCTTGCCAAGTTAAGATATATGGCTGTTGATCTGGATGTCTATGTGGGCCCATGTGAAAGACAATATCTCTGAGTTTCTGAATTAGTTGGAAGTAGAAAGATCCTTCTGGGGGCCATCCGACTCCAAAGGTGGGTCATTCAGAGGCACAGAGAGTCTGCCAGGTCCGGCATTTTACTGAAAAAAAAAAGATTCTGAGCCCTTAAGCAGACTTTGGTCCAGTGATCAAGGGTCAGGGACAGAGGCTTTAAAGTACTCTGTCCCATATGAAAGATACACAAACAGTGAAAGCAATGACACACGACACAGACAAGACAAGACAATAAAGACAGTCAATGGACGTCCAATACTGAGAACAGGACTGAGTAGCTGGCAAAACCTGATGGGCTGGCAATACCAAATCCGAAACAAAATATCACTGAGTCAAGGAGACTATTGTTACTTGATTTCCCGAGTCCTCTAGGGCATCCCCCAGAGATGTGGCCTGTGGCTCTGTGACATGTCTGTCAGCCACCAACAGAGAGAGCTCACGCTCAACACCAATAGCCATTTTGCCCATCCCTAACGTGAAACCTGAAACCAGAAAGACGTGCCTTACTTACCCTGAGAGGAGTCCATTGGGCGACTTTCGTCCACCGCTTCTGTCTCTCGCTGGGACCCTCAGATGTAAAGGTCGGGCGAGCATCAGAGGAAAAGACCACCAAAAGACTGTATCATGCAACAGCAAAGGGTCCAGAATTCTGGGGCTCAAAGCTCTCTTGAATAGAGCACAGAGCCCTGAGAACAGCTTAAGCAGAGCTTATATACATCCCTTGGAGAGGGCAGGGAGGGAAGTTTATTGATGGGTCAGGGCGAGAGGGCGGTTTGCTTGTAAATGGGTGAGGGAGTACATTTTGCAGTTTGGCAGTTGGGGACAGGACATTCTGAGAGCAAGATTAGCAAAAAGTTTTCAAGATTTCAACAGTGTTTTATTAAGCATACTGAAAAACAGAAAGTGACAAGTACCTATTTTATTTAATTTCACCAAAGCCTAAATGGAAAGTGAGCATGGATTACTAAAAACATTCATGTCCAGGTTGCCTGATGCTCTCAAATGTCAATTCTATTGGTGACTACATATTTGTTTCTTCCTAAGATTATATATTCAACCTCAACCCTGTTGAAAATGCCCATCCTATGACTCTCTTAATACTTTGACTGATTTCCTAATGTCTCTATTAATATCTGCTTTCCTACATATTTTCCCCAGTTCATAATTGTGACTGACACTTCACATGGACTGACATCAACATTCACTCTGTAACTGAAACCCTATTTGTAAAGATCTTTGGTCCAAATCCTATACTCACTCTTCTTTCTAAACCTACCTACTATCTTCCTAATCTTAACAACTATCCTTTTGACTGGAGGTTCTCTTCGACATTCAATCATCCAAGGTACAACGTCCTATGCCACTGTATATCGATTTATCTTAGACATTTGTGCAGAAAGTATTTCAATGCTAAGTATCCCAATCAAGGGCCCAATGCCATTCTGGGCTTCAAATTTTACCTAGATTTTTGTTTTCATACTTATATCTCACATCTATATTCTTATAAATATCACAAATTCCCAATACCATTATTCATTCCGCAAAATGATTCCTTACCCAAATCGAACCTCTTATTAACCCTAACCACACAGTGTTCCCTCAATCAAACTTTAGAGAAGAGCAGGGACAGAGTTGGTCTTAAAATACAGGAATGTAGGGGATCTTCCACATGCTGTCAAGCTCAAAGGTCTATGTAGAAATGATCCCTGAAGAAAATGTAGACAGCTATGAAGGACCTGAGAGAGCAAAATTCATCTTCCATGGCAAAAAACCTGGTAAGGATGAAAGGATGTGTCTGAATCAGCCTCTCTCTTCTTAATGTAGACAAGATGGACCAAACCAGGCTTTTGTGGAGAGCTTTTCCTTGGTGCCTATGATTGATATATTATTCTAACTTGTGAAAATGTTACAGGAAGTAGAGGCAGCCTCCATCTCATGGAATCCTTGGAAGCAACTGTTAGGACAAAGTGGTTGCCAAGGCAGTGACTTCATTCAGTTCCTGAAGAAAGTGACTTACCTCACTTCCTTGGTGATGGAACTCTCTAATCTTGGGATCCAGGAAGCCAGGCACCCAGAACCAATCCCAGTCCCAGTCCAAGTGGGCGCACTTGTTTGGTGTTACTAAGGACAGAGTCAGTCTTTCTTGGTACCTACTGATGTGAGGATGGCCAAATGCCAGGAGAGCTCTGAAGAGGGGCCTTTCCTGAGAAAGTGGGTAGTGGCTCACCACAGGCTCCTCGCAACTTCACAGAGGTGGCCAAGGAGACCAGATCTGAGAATGGATAGTTCATTTCGGGGGAAAACAGTATGACCCACCAGTCAGAGGACACTCCGAATTGTTACAGACCTACTTGGATGAAAGTGGTGCCTTTGTGGGTGTGGCTGTGAATTTGTGGTTTTGTCTCATGTTCTGAGAATAGGTAGGAAAGGCGGTTTGTTTGTTTTGTAGTGGACTTTTTCTAGTAAGTTTTTTCACAAGGCAAGAGTTTCTATGTCTGTGTATTCCACTGTGTCCGTGATTGTAGACATTAGACAAGAGAATGCATCAATGGATGTGTCTTGTATAGTATAAAGCTTGCCAGCATTCATCCTTCCCAATTTATAAATGGACTGTGACTTGCCTTATGGATGGGGACCACCTACTATCTTACTACATTCCTGTTTTCTTCCTGAATTCTGGCCACTCTCCAGAATAGGTTTATGGTTTGTGTCCAAGATATGTACCACCTCCAAGCTCTGTGACATGACCATGTACATGATAACTGAAGGGAATGGGAGGATCTCAGAAAACTCAGATATCAATGTGACCAGTAAAGTCTCAGTGGAGAAACCTTGCGTTGGGCCATTTGCTTACCAATTGGTCCCTTGCCCTGAATGTCAGAATGGTCTTTGCCTCAGGCCAGCCCTTTGTGAAGCCTGAAGAAAACAGTTTTCAAATGGAAATGATTGGGCATGACTTTTGGCTCTTTGCTTAATTGCTTTGGAAAGGGATGTGTCTGAATCTGCCTCTTGGTCCTCTGTGAGGCTATGGCTTAGATTCTCAGCACCTGATGGATCTAAAGAATGACTCCATGTGTGCTACCAAAACCAAAATGGCCAAAATAGCAGTCATTGTTGATGAGGTCTCTCGCCATCTTCTGTAAGGTTCCTGACCTCCATCAAGTGAGAATAGGGATCCTTGGGACAAATGAGTTGTTCAAGGCCTGCAGAGGCTAGACCATAGATGCTTGGGTTATCTCATGACTCCAAATGACATAATGAATCTATATATGGCAGTCAGTAGGCCTCAAATTAGAGAAGTCTAGCAGTAATAAGGGCAGGCCTATTTGATCAATCCTGGTTGACAGGAAGGGTGTTCAGGCCACACTGACTTTAAGCAAAATATGGGCAAGGGAGCATATTTTGGACACTGTCTTGGACTGTGCCCCTTATGGAAACCTCCAGCCAGAGGATTTGATGAGTGTCTATATGGAAAAAAATGAGGGCCATGTGGGAGTGTTGTGGTTTTAATTGTGGTCATTTCTGTGGCGGTTGGAAGACATGACTGTGTCCACCATGGCATGAACTATGGTGTGATTCCCCTTAGAGACTGCGTTCTGAAACTGACCTCGGAGAAGTATTGCCATTAATTGTGTTGGGATTTTAGGAGGCCACGAATGAGAGTCCCACTTGGAAACTGAGTTCTAGGCCCAGAGTGGCTCTACACAGAACACTGGGAATCTCAGCTAGGATATCACATAATTTTATTTTGAAAGACTTGGCAACCATAGTTGAGAGTCAAAACACACATGGACCTCGCATTGGAGACCTCAATGGGCCTGGATTCATGTGACTTTTGGCCACTCTTTGGGATGCCTTGCCTGTAAGAGTTCTCCAGAGCTTTCATTGAAATGAGCTTCCTCACCATTTAATGTTTTCTGAATAAATTAAAACCCACAATGTCTCCAACTTCATCCTTGAAAAATGGCTACATAAATACCATTAAATTTTTGAAATTCTTATGACCAGTTGGCACTGGAGAACCTTTGGATGTCTTGTTGCTGATCATGAGTGTACCAGACATGCCTTGATTGACTGGGTTTCATGAAAATGTTGTAGAACAAAGATACCTGTATGTTGGAGCCTGCTGAGTAGTGCCCTAGAGCTGTGGTGTGCAGGTGTGTAATAAAATATCTCTGGTGGGGCCAAGAGGATCTGCCATTGACTTCCAAATGGCTTGTGGCTGACATGGTGCAGCCAGTAATCTCTTATATGTCTGACCTCTCCATATAAAGGCAACTTGTTATATGGAAAGTTTTCAGGGCAATGTTCAGAATTAGGTTGCAATGGTCAAGGGGGCAAGCTATGTGGAATATGAGCCTGGATGGTGTACTCTCCTGCAGACCCTGACCCAACACACGTGCGAGAAATCCTCCAGCACTGAGACCCTGTTGAGCTCTTTGTGTTTTGTGAAGCAAATACTAAACCGCCAGTGTAGCAGCAAGAAACACCATGAAAATTGGAAGATGAGCAAATGTCTTCACTGTCCACACAGGGAGACACT
This sequence comes from Callospermophilus lateralis, assembly GCF_048772815.1. Classification (NCBI taxonomy): domain Eukaryota; kingdom Metazoa; phylum Chordata; class Mammalia; order Rodentia; family Sciuridae; genus Callospermophilus; species Callospermophilus lateralis. Next base: position 1,807,458 of record NW_027510156.1, read on the forward strand.
TAGACTTCAGTGGCCACAGTTTACCTAAAAAGAAAGAATTCAGCACTACTGCCTCATGTTCATTGGAAAATTAGAAAACATATCCTCCAGGTCACATAGATGCAGACCCAGCTTTGATGGTCTCACCAGAAAGGAAGCTAAAGCTCCTGACATCAGCATATATTTCAAGTGCCCAACCTCGGAGGCAGTTTCTCAAGAAGTATATAGGCGAACAGAGCTCCATGTTTGTGGACTGTTTACCCACACAGGTAATGTCAAGTAATTGTTCTGGATGAGAGTGGGAAGATTTTTGTGTAGCACGTATTTGCATACACATTGGATTCATTTTTCTATTCTCCATTCCAAATACTGAAACCCTGAAACTAACTCATTCCCTACATGACTCTGACAACTAATCCTAATATGATGGAGAAAAATAACCCCAACAGAATAGAAATACAAGCAGTTCAGAGGAGGCATGCTGTATAGTTGAACTTGCCTTTTCCATTATATAGGGTAGGAGTTATACATCTAGTCAATTTTTTTTGGAATAGTTTTCCATGTGTTTTAAAGTTAACAAATATGTAAATTCCTATCTCCGTTTCTCTGTAGCTTATTCAGCACATGTATATTTTTATGCACATATAGAATCGTACATGGTATGAAACATACATAGTTGAGAGGTGGCTGACTTGGCAAATACAAATTGTGAGAAGAGATCACTGCTCCTAAATGCTGTTGGTACTGAAAATTCAACCTATGGGTTAGCTTCCTAGTTGAACAACACTATACGTAAATCCATGAGCAGTAAAATGAATATTTTTGGATCTGTGGATGATATATATTTTGTGGTGAATTTCAATTGGCATATATATTGCTCTTTTTTATGTCTCTCTGTGTGTGTGTGTGTGTGTGTGTGTGTGTGTATACACTCTCAAGACTTGTCAAAATTTGAAATATATGTGTTTTATTATACACTCCCTTAATTCATTCATATTCATGTATGTGGATTTTTAATCCAATTTTCACAAGATTATTCTGAGAAATATTCATCGACCTGAAATACATATTTGTTTCCTAGAACTGACAACTAACTTCAGTGAATGGTGCTTACAAATCCTAATATTTCTTCACTAACTGACCCATTTCAACATCAATGCAAGTAGATTCCTATGGGACATGTTGTGTATTTAGACGTTCATTTTCATTCAACACTGGTACATTACTATTTCTTCAGTTTATGCACATCATGGGATATATATTTCATCCACAAGTTAGCAAATTTTTAGGCATTTGTTTCAGGTTCACTTTCTGCTTCAGAAAAACTGTATTCCTACATGTTTCTTGACACGTCTTTTCATGAAAATTCTTTCCAAACACATTATTTTCGATTTCCATAATCACTTTTGAATCAAAACTCACACACTCTTCATGATATACCATAACAAAAATATTACCATTAGAAGTATAACTGGTTGTAATGTATGATTGTATATCAATATCAGATTTCTAATATATTTTCAGATATCAATTCAATCCATTGTTTAAATTGGAAACAGTTGTATTATTTATTCACAATATGGTCTATTCATGCATTAGCTCTATATTCATAGACAGAGGGTACAAATATTTTCCCCCAATACTAATTTATACATCTTCAAAATATTGATCCCATATATGGTGGAAAAAAATCTCATGTCACCTGATCTACATATACATTTTATCACAGTACTATTCTGGACAGAAAATGCAAAGGTCACACTTATGATTGTACAAAAGACTAAATGGAAAAAGAACATGGATTACTAAAAACATCCATGTCCAGGTTGCCTAATGCTCTCAAATGTCAATCCTATTGGTGACTACATATTTGTTTCTTCGTAAGATTATATGTTCAACCTCTAGCCTGTTGAAAATGTCTAATCCTATCACTTACTTTATACTTTGCCTGATTTCCTAATGTCTCTATTGGTATCTGCTATCCTACATATTTTCCCCAGTTCATCATTGTTACTGACTCTTCACATGTGCTGACATTTACATTCACTCTCTAACTGAAACCCCATTGCTAAAGAACTTTTGTTCCAAACCCTATACTCACTTTTCTTCCTAAACCTACCAACTATCTTCCTAATCCTACTGACTATCCTTTTTGACAGGATGTTCTCTTCTACATTCCATCATGCAATGTACAATGTCCTATGCCATTGTATATTGATTTCTCTCGGACATCTGTGCAGTACGTAATACAATGCTAAGTATCCCAATAGGGGCCCAATGCCCTTCTCGGCTTCAAACCATACCTAGATTTCTGTTTTTTTTTGTATTTATATTGAAAGTTTAATAAAATAGGTACTTGTCACTTCCTTTTTTTCTGTATGCTTAAAATAATAGTGTTGAAATCTTGAGAACTGTTTGCTAATCTTGTTATTAGAATGTGCTGTCCCCAACTGCCAAACTACAGAATGTACTCCCTCACCCAGTTGCTTGCAAACCCCTCCAAAAGCATTAGGCAACCTGAAAATGGATGTTTTTAGTAATCTATGTTCACTTTTCATTTAGGCCTTGGTACAATCATAAGTGTGACCTTTGCATTTTGTGTCCAGAATATTACTGTGATAAAATGTATGTGTAGATCAGGTGACATGAGTATTTCTTCCACCATTTCTGGGAGCAATATTTTGAAGACATATAAATTAGTATTGGGTTTACAAAGAGGTGTACCCTGTGTCTATGAATGTAGACATAATGCATAAATAGACCATAGTGTGAATAAATAATATAACTTGTTCCACTTTAAATAATGGATTGAATTGATATCTGAAAATATATAAGAAATCTTATATTGATATAAAATTATTCATTCCATCCAGTAATACATCTAATGATAATATAAGGTTACAGTGTATCATGAAGGGTGTGTGAGTTTTTCTTCAATGAGAATATGGAAATCGAAAATAATGTGTTGGAAAGAAGTCTCATGAAAAGACCAGTCAAGAAACGTGAAAAAATACACGTGTTCTGAAGCAGGAAGTGATTGAAAGTGAAAGAAATGCCTATAATTTTGCGAACTTGTGGATTAAATATATATCCTATGATGTTCATAAACTGATAAAATCGTAACGTACCAGTGTTGTAAAAAAATGAACGTCAAAATACACCTCATGTCCCATAGGAATCTACTTGCATTGATGTTAAACTGGGTAAATTACTGTAGAAATATTAGGATTTGTATGCACCATTCACTTAAGTTAGTTTTCAGTACTAGGAAACAAATATGTATTTCAGGTGAATGAATATTTAAGAGAATAATCTTGTGAAAAGCTGATTACAAATTCACATACATGTATATAAATGAATTTTGGGAGTGTATAATAAGTCACATATATTTTATATTTTAAAAAATCTGGAGTGTGAATATATATACACAAACACACACACACACACACACACACACACACACACACACACAGACGTACACACACAGAGACATTAAAAAGTAGCAATATATATGCCAATCAAAATTCATCATGAAATACATGTCATTCACAGATGCAAGAATATTTATTTTACTGAACATGGATTTATGTATAAAGTTTTTCTAATCGGAAGCTCACTCACAGGTTGAATTTTCATTTCCAACAGCATTTAGGAGGAGTGATCTCTTCTCACAATTTGTGTCTGCCAATTCAGCCACCTCAGAAGAATGTATGTGTGATACCAGGTAGGATACTATATGTGCATATAGAAATAGCATGTTCTGAATAGGCTACAGAGAAAGGAGACAGGAATTCACATATTTTTTAACTTTAAAAACACATGGAGAACTATTTCAATTAAAAATTGATTAGATTTATAACACCAACCCTTTATCTTGCAAAAGGCAAATACAACTATTCACCATGCCTCCTCTGAACTGCTTGTATTTCTATTCTGTTTGGGTTATTTTTCTCCATCATATTAGGATTAGTATTCAGAGTCTAGTAGGGCATGGGTTAGTGTCAGGGAGTCAGTATTTCAAATTGAAAATTAGATAATAAATCCAATGTGTATGCAAATATGTGCTACACCAAAATCTTCCCACTCTCATCCAGAACAATGCCTTGACATAACTTTGGCCTCGATTAAGACACAATTAGAGGAGAAGAGTTAGATAATCAGTTAACACATATATGGATTGGAAAATGCTCAGGAGTTCTCAATCTTGTAGGCGGTTAAGGGGTTTCCAAAAGTAAGGGACAGGGTTGATAGATCCAACCATATATATTATTAAATTTGGGAGCCATCTTGCCTCAAAGGCATGAAAAGATAATTTTGGCTTTACTATAAATTACTGCAAATTCTGAACCTGCTTGGAATGCCTGCCCGTGCCTTGAACTCACCCATGCCTGGCTCTCTGACCAGATAGCAGCCCTCTCTGAAACTTTAGTGACACCTCATAATTATTGAACTTCTCTGTCCAGACAATGACCCACTCTGAGGCGCTAATGGTCCTCATAATTTCTGATGTTGGGGCCAGCAAAAAAATTGTAAACTACCATTAGTGTGATGCTTGTCAAAGTTCTGTTATCTGTAAACCCCCTTGTGTGTAAATTCCTGGGCTATAAAGCTGGGCTGTAAGAATGATGGGGTTGCTGTCTTGTTCCCGCCCTTTGGGAGGGAGACAGCCCAGCCAGTTTAAATAATAAGCTTGCATTAATTTGATTTTAATTTGAGTTTGTGGTCATTTCTTGCATCCTGGTCTAACATTTTGGAATTCCCCAGCAAGATGACCCTGCCCGACCAGATCACAAGACCAGACTGCTGGAAATTCTGAAGCTGGCCTTCCCTCCAGGGCTACAGGCTGGAGAGGCAAGTTCCAAGGCCTTGGAGTGAGCCTTTGGTCCAAGGAGCAGTGCAGTGAACCACCGCACTAAAACTATTAGCAAGCACCTGGTGGATGAGGTCTCCATAGGTAATTGGCGCCTTTATAACACCTAATATCCGGTTAAGGGAGATCTCTTCTGATGCCAGAGAGGTGGCTGGGGGAGGCTCACATATACTCCTGTCCGAGAGAGAATCATTCTCTCTTCTGTTCTGTTCTGAGGGGAATTGCTCTGGAAGGGTAGAGAGGTGCAAACGGGCATGCATGAGCTCCTACCCGGGAGCTTTAGCAAGACGTTGCATTGCTCCTCTGTTTTTCTGTTTCAGAGCAGGGTTTCTTTTTTTTTTCTGTTTGTGTGTGTGTGTTTTGTTCTGTGTTCTATATTTTTTTTTGTTTGTTCGTTTTTGTGCGTTTTTTTGTGTGATTTCTGTGGTAAAAACATAAGGATATTGAACGTGGAAATTGGGAATAATGCAGGTAAGCCTGACACCCCTTTGGACTGTATTTAAAGGAACCACAATTAACTTTACCCCCTTTGTTAAGCAGGATAAGAGAAGCCCCTAGCTGGCTGTCTGCAGCACACCCACTGCAGAGGGCAATGCCTGCTGGGGATCTAAGAACTGAGTATCTCCCAGGTTAACAAGGGAAACCACTTTAAAACCCCTTGTTCCTCCAGATCAGGAGAGTCACAAACTTTGGGAAAAGTCCCCTGTGTTTCTCCTTTGTTAGGAAAGCAATAAACATCTTTTTTTTCTTTTTCTCATAACCCTGTCCTCATTATTAAATTGGCATTAATTGGCTTCAAGGTCAGGAACCCAACTTTAAGTTACAAATTTTGATACACCACTCCCACCCCCCACCCCAGAACTTTTTGAGAGCTGACTACTGAAATGTTAGGAGATGGAGCATGCTTGGGGTGGAACTGAACCAGAGAAGCTAATCTCCTAAGTAAAAGGAGGGACTGAGGCACTCTCAGCAGCTGCCAAAACCTTGTTGCTTCAGGGAATTTGTTTTTCCTTCCCTGAACTGTAAGGATTATGCTACCTCTGTCTTCTTAAAAAACAGAAAAAGAAAAAGGGGACACTAAATGCAATAATGTCACCATGGAGACCCTTGATTTTACATTTCAGATTGCCCCTCTGTGAAAACATCTGGTTCCCTTGTGGGAACATCAATGGTGCCACTGGTTAAGGAGATTTTTCTCTTATCTGCTCTGTTTTAAAGGCTTCTGTCTGTCAGCCAGAGTCTGGAGCTCCTTTGTGGCTGTGTTGTGTCTTTGTTTCTGGCCCTTTAAGACATGTGCAAAAATGTGTTGATATTATAAATTGTTTCTTGGGAATGATCTTAGCTCAATGTGTGTCTAAATGATGATGTTTTATTGTAACAATCTGGTATCTGAATGGGTTTTTGAAGCATTGCACAATCTTGCAGTTAAAAGTCGGGTTTAGGTAATAGTTTAGTTTATGATTTCAGATAATTCATGCCAGAGAACTTAAATACTTAGGATGGAAAAATAGAGAACTCTACTTCTGAAAGACCCCAGCCCAGAAACCCCAGGCCCCATTGTGAAACCATCAGGGCGTGTTGCTAACCCACGTAAAGAGAGGTCTCTCTGTTAATCAGTTAAGTGTAGTCTATTGTGAGGGGACAGGATGGTTGAGGAAGAACAGAAAAGCAGATCCCAAGGCATGCCTGAACAAACAGGAACTGATAATGATAAGCAGGAACAGAAAAACCAGAGTGTTAATATGTAACTGTCATGAGGTTTATCCAGGAACATAAAGTGAAAAACAACTTTGTCCTTTAGGTAATCTATATGTTGGGTTCAAAATAACCAATAAGAAACCTGTCACTTCCCGTGCACGTAAAACCTGCGCCATTATCCTATAAAAGACCTGTACCCCAAAGCCCGGGGTGCCAGTTCACCAAAGTTTTGGCTGAGGTTTTGCTGAGCACCCACAGGCGTCTGTGTCTGAATAAACCTCTTGCGTTTGCAGCCAGTGCCTCGTGCGTCTTTCTTGGACAGGGATTCGGTGGGTCTTTCACTTCCAAGTTGGCAAGTAACTTCCCAATCATTCAGGCTTTTTTTTCCACCAATTTTGAATTGGGTAGCCTGGGAAAATGTCACTGTGTGTACCAGTGCATTAATTTGGACAAGGATAGTAAATCATAGTATGGTATCTGTTGACAAAACAAGATGTAAAGATATAAAATTTTGTGAGTTGTATCTAAAATTTGTATCATAATTTTCAACATCCAAACCTGAAAATTATGGTTAAAATGCCTTAGGCCTGAGGTGTCTGCTCAGAATAGCAGTTTTTTCCTGCTCCAACCAGAACTCAGCCAGGACTTATTTTGAAATGCAAATGAAAAAAGCCTGCAAGCTCAGTAGGAGACTAATCTGAGGCCTAAGGGGAAAAAAGGGTAAATTATATGGTATTTACTAATTACTGGCCAGTCATTTTTTCCTAGGACTCTTATTTTTTTCCTTAGATTCTGGATTTTTTTTGAGCTCATGATTTTGAACCTACAGACCTAGGTTAATGTTTTTCTTTTAAGATCTATCTTTGACCAACTGTGGAGTTTTTGAAACATTGCAATGGAGATAACACCTGCGAAAAGCTATAAGGCCTTTACTATTATTATGTGTGCACAGTTTTGTTATGTGTTGTATATCTATATATACAAATGTCAGTATATCATACATATGATACACAAATTAACATATATAAGAAGCGCTCATAAAAACAAATTTTAAAAAGTGGATCCAAAGATTGTTAATTCATGTGATTTAAATGGTTCAATTGAAATTGGATAAACAGATAAAAATAAATGTCTTTAAATTTAAGCTTAAAAAATTTCTAGGTGTTCAAAATTTAATAAAATATTAATGTCTACAAAAGGTATAATATGCCTTGGTTCTAGGACTTTTCCTTCAACAAAAAAATGGTTTACACTGTTCAATACATTTGTCTAATATTTTGATAAACAAGTAAAGTAAATTTGATATGGGATTACTCATTCATGAGTACTTTTTTTAGATATCTGATTGATTTAGTAAGCTCTGTATAAGTTTTACTAAAGTTTTATAAGATTGTAAAAATCAGTCATGTGTTAAAGAGACAAAAATTTCTTAAAACATAAGTTTACCCATAACATTGTGTTTATTAAGTTTTATTTTTTTCTAGAGCAAGCAACCATAAAAATTAAACAACTGAATAAATAAGAACTGTTATTTTAGATCACTGTACTGCCAATTCTTTAAAACCTAAACTGTCTTAATGTAGAAACATCAATGTAATTGTGATGTTATTAATGTGCTCATATTTTCAAGGTATACAAGTCTGTAAGGTAGAAACTTAAAAGAGCATTATATCAAGGTGGTGTTGTGAAGTTGTAAGGTAAAAAAATCTATTGGGCATTCATTTATCTGTTATCAATAAGATATGTAAAGTTTTATGTTACTTTTTACATTGGGAACAATTTAAATATATTTTTAAGTTAATGAGAGCCTAATCTATGTAATGGTTAAGAACGTTCAGCCTTTCTTTAATTCATGTTTTAAATGTGATATAATATGATGTTAACTAATGTTCATGGGACCTCAATTTATATAAACTTTGTAAAATGATTTTTAAAAAACAAAGATCATCTTTAGAACTAAAACACTTAAGATTTATAAAGAGCCCTGCCTTACCTGAGATAAGGCTCCGTGTCCCATCTTACTACATGTGAGAATGACTACGAAAGCAGTAGGTCTGATTTCATTTTATTTAAAGTTATGTTCAAAAGTTTTTTTTTTTTTTTTCTGTCAAGATTATTAGGATCTCAAACAGGGGATATGATGCATAACTCAGCCAAAAATTTCAGGGTAACTATTACACGAACTAAGTATTTTTACTATTCTTAATTTTTTTTGAAATTTTTTAATAAGTGATCTAAAGATTCCCTGTTAGTGTTTTACAGAAGTGTTGCTTAAAGAACACAACATGGGTTTATTCTAGATAATAAGTCATCACCTTCAAGACAGACAGAATAATACAGATCCCAATTAATGAAAAGATAAATAATTATAAAGTTGTAGACATTAAAGCCCAGTACTCTTAATATTTGGCTGTTAAAATTTATTTGCTGGATATTTAAGATTAGGATTTAAAATTAAAGTTAAATGAAAAGTTCCAAGAAAACCAAATTTGGCTCTTGCCCTCTGAGTCAGTCTGAATCCAGAAAACAGGGAAATTCTCTAAAGAGTTTTGCAACTCTGAGCCACATAACCTCCTGATCAGGGAGATTAATGAGACCACTGGAGAACAGAAAGCCAATCAGTGCATTTGCTACAAAGAGGAGAGTCATCAGAGAAGGGAGACATCCCTGATGCTCCCGAGGGATGCCACATCGTCAAGCAAGACCTGGACCCACCTAGCGCAAATGGCACTAGCAGATCTGAGAAGCTGCTCTCATGTTTCCCCAGGAATGACTCCCATAAAAGCTCAGCTGACTGTTGACAACAGATAGAAGCAAAAGTCAGTTTGACTGCTTCATCTTAAACACTTATGAAAGACAGTTAAAACCAAAATACAGCCATTCCTGGGCATTTTAAATAATAATAATAATAATAATAATAATAATAATAATAATAATAACAATAATAATAATAATACTTTAAGGTATACACTCTATGTTAGCCTCCCAAAATAAGTAAGACTTGAGGCTACAAAGAAGGATTCTCAGAGAGGAATGCCTGATAACCATAAAAAGAGTCTATCAAGAGGAGGTGACAGAGGCAGAAGTTTTTAGTTTAAGGCCTACAGATATTCCTAAACTACACAGGTAGGCTTGGTGTTTCCTAGTACGATTATCCAGCCCTGAGTAATAGAATTAAAGGTTTCTAGAGGTCATCCTAGTAAAAGGATTTTGCAAGATCAGATGACATTAAATGATTAAACTGTATCTTATGGGGAGGAACAAATGTAACATTAAAAGTTAAATATTAAGTTGACATTCCTGATAACTGAGGATATTAAAGACTGGTGAGGGAACTTCTATAGAGTGACATGTTCCAGCTGCTGCAACATTTATTCAGTACTCATGGTTTTGTTTCTCTCATAGGAGAACCCATCCCCAGATGACTTTACAGCCTGTTCTTCCCAACCAGACTTCAAACCGAACTGACTTCTAAATGGCAACTCATGTCCCTCATGCCGTGCACCCTCATGTCACCCTCTCTTAGCTCAGAAGAAGCCAAAATGTCTGATGCCTCTTTTCTTACAACAATGAAGCCAAAAAATAAATAAGGCTATCAATATAAGTAGTTAACTAAGTCAGGTAAAATCAGGAATCCAGTTTTGGGTGAGTTCTTAAAATTTGGAGACTGTTACCTGATGGATTAAAATGCCCTCAGTGCTCTTCCCCTACCCTATCAAAGATTTTAAAGGGACACATTAGAAAAGGGAGAAATGATAGACCCATGCTGATCTTTTATTAAAATTGGGAGCCATCTTGCCACAAAGCCAGGAAAAGTTAATTTTGGCTTAACTATAAATTACTGCAAATTCTGAACCTGCTTGGAATGCCTGCCAGTGCCTTGAACTCACCCATGCCTGGCTATCTGACCAGATAGCAGCCCTATCTGAAACTTTAGTGACAACTCATAAAAATTGGCCTTCCCTTGGCAGAAAACGATGCTCTCTGAGGCTCTAATCATCCTCATAAATTCTGATGTTGGGGCCAGCAAAAGAAAATGTAAGCTACCATTTATGTGATGCTTGTCAGAGATCTGTTATCTGTAACCCCCGTTTTGTGTAACTATCTTGGCTATAAAGCTGAGCTGTAGGAAAGGTGGGGTTGCTGTCTTGTTCCCACCATTTTGCATGGGAGATGCAGCCTGACCAGTGGAAATAATAATCTTGCTTTAATTTGATTTTAATTTGAGTCAGTGGTCTTTTCTTGCATCCTGGTCTAACAGGTAAACACTCCACAAACATGGAGCTCTGCCGGCCAAAAGACTTCTTGAGAAACTGCCTCTGAGGTTGTGCATTTGAAATATATGTTGTTTTCAGGAGATTTAGCTTCCTTTCTAGTGAGAGCATCAAAGCTGTGTCTGAATCTTTGTGACCTGGAGGACATTGTTTCTTATTTTACAAAAGACATGAGGCAGCAGTGCTGAATTCACTCTTTGTAGGTAACCTGTGGCCACTTAAGGCTAAGTGTCTCCCCGTGTGGACTGTGAAGCCATTTGGTCATCCTTCACTTTTCGTGGTGTTTCTTGCTGCTGCACTGGGAGTTTGGTATTTGCTTCATGAAATACAACGAGTTCAACTGGGACCGAGTGCTAGAGGCAGTTCTGTCATGTGTGGTGGGTCAGGGTCTGCAGGAGAATGCAACAACAAGGATTCTATCCCACATAGATTGCCCCCTTGACCATAGCAACCTGATTCTTAACATTGCCCTGAAAATCTCCATATAAAAAGATGCCTTTATATGGAGAAGTTTCAGATATATAAGTTTCTGCTGGATGCACCATGTCAGTCACAAGCCATTTGGAAGCGAATGGCAGATCCACATGGCCCCACCAGAGATGTTTTATCACACACGTGCACACCACTGCTATAGGCTCACTATTCAGTAGGCTCCAACTAACTGGCATTTCGGTTCTACACCATTTTCATGAAACCCAGTCAATCAAAGCACTGTCTGGTATACTGTTGATCAGCAACAAGACATCAAAAGATTCTCCAGTGCCACCTGGTCATGGGAATGTCAAATATTTTATCGTATTTATCTAGCCACATTCAAGGATGAAGTTGGAGGCACTGGGGTTTTCAATTCATTTAGGAACCATTAAATGGTGAGGAAGCTCATTTCAATGAAAGCTCTGGAGAACTCTCACAGGCAAGTCTTCCCAAAGAGTGGCGAAAATGTCACATGAAGCCAGGCCCATTGAGGTTTACAATGTTTTGACTATCAACTATGACTGCCAAGTCTTTCAGAATGAAATCATGTGATATCCTGGCTGAGATTCCCAGTGATTTGTGGAGAGCCACCCTGGGCCTAGATCTCAGTTTCCAAGGGCGACTCTCATTAGTGGCCACTCATTAGTGGCCTCGTAAAATCCCAAAACAATTCATGGCAGTACATCTCTGAGGTCAGTTCCAGAACTCAGTATCTTAGGGGAATCACAGCAGAGATCAAGCCCAGGTGGACCCAGTCATCTATTCCAAGCGCCACACGAATGACCACAATTGTAACCAAAACACTCCAACATGACCCTCATCTTCTGCCATAATGTCTTGCTGCAGGTTTCCATGAGGGGCACAGCCCAAGAAAGTGTCAAAACTAAGCTTCCTTACCCCTCATGTGCCTAAAGTCAGGGTGGCCTGGACACCCTTCCTGTGAACCAGGAGTGATCAAATAGGCCTGCACTTAATACTGCCCTTCTTCTCCATTTTGACTCTTAGTGACTGTCAGGTATAGATTCTTTGTGTGAATTGGAGTCATGAGAAATTCCAAGCACCTATACCCTAGCCTCTGCAGGGTTTGAAGAACTCATTAGACCCAAAGGATATCTATTCTCACTTGATAGAGGTCAGGACATACAGAGAAAGGCAAGATACTTCATCCACACTGACTGCTCTTTTGGCCATTTTGGTTTTGGATTCACACATGGGATCTTTCTGTAGATTCATCAGGTGCAGAGAATCTAAGCCACAGCCTCACACAGGGTCAAGGGGCTTTTTCAGACGCATCCCTTTCCAAGCAATTAAGCAAAGAGCCACAGGTGATGCTCATTCATTTCCATTTGAAAACTGTTTTCTTCAGTCTTCCCAAAGGGGTGGCCTGAGGCAAAGACTTTCCTGACATTCAGGGCAAAAAACAATAGATTAGCAAAAGGCCCAAGCAGGGTTTCTCCACTAAGACTTTACTGGTCACAGTAAAGTGAGGTTTCTGAGATGCTCTGATTGCCTTCAGCTATCCAGTACATGGCCATGTAACAAAGCTTGGAGGTGGTACATATTTTGGACACAAAACTATGAGCCTATTCTGGAGAGTGGCCAGAATTCAGGAAGAAACCTGGAGCTTAGGAATATAGTAGGTGTTGCCCATTCATAAGGCAAGCCACAGTCCATTCATCAATTGGGCAGGATGAATGCTGGGAAGCTTTCTACTAGACAGGACACATCCATTGATGCATTCTCTTTTCAAATGTCTACAACCACGGACACAGTGGGATACACAGATAGAAATCCTCACCTTGTCAAACGACTTTCTAGAAGCACTCCACACCAAACAATCCACATTTCCTACCAATTCTCAGAACATGAGACAAAATCAAAAACTCACACCCACAACCACAAAGCACCTCCTTCTCCCAAGTAGGTCTTTGATTATCCGGAGTTTCCTCTGACTGGTGGGCCATACTCTGTTCCCCCGAAATGGCCTGTACTATCTCAGATCAGGTGTCTTTGCCAACTCTTTGAAGTAGTCAGGAGCCAGTGGTGAACCACTACCTGTTTCTCAGGAAACACCCATCTTTATAGCTTTACTGACTTTTGGCCATCCTCACATCAGTAGGTACCAAGAAAGACTGACACTGTCCTTGGTAAATAAAATCAAGTAAGAGAACTGGGACTGGGGCTGGGACTGACTCTGGGTGCCTGCCTTCCTGATTCCCAAGTTCAGAGAGTACCATTACCAAGAAAGTGAGGTGAGGTCACTTTATTCTGGAACTGAAAGAGGTCACTGTCTTTGCAACCACTTTGTCCTAACAGTAAAATCCAAGCGTCCCATGAGATGGAGCCTGCCCCAATTCCTGTGACATTTTCACAAGTTAGAATGGTATATCAACCATCAGCTCTCCACACAGGCCTGGTTTGGTCCATCTTCTCTACATAAAGAAGAAAGAGGCTGATTCAGACACAAACCTTCATCCTGACAAGGTTGTTTGCCATGGTAGATGACTTTTGTTCTCTCAGTTCCTTCATACCTGTCTACATGTTTTCCAGGGATAATTTCTGCATGGACCTTTGAGGTTTTCACTAGGTAGAAGATTCCCTACATTCCTGTATTGTAAGACCAACTCTGTTCCAGCTCTTCTGTAAAGTTAGATTGAGTGTACAGTGTATGGTTAGGGTTAATAACAAGTTTGATTTGTGTTAGGAATCATTCTGCTAGATGAATAATGGTATTGGGTACCTGAGATACTTACAAGAAAATATAAGTGAAATATAAGTATGTAAACAAAAATCTAGGTAAGATTTAAAACCCAGAAAATCACTGGGCACTTGATTGGGATACTTAGCTTGAATTACGTTCTGCACAGATGTCTCAGATAAATTGATATACAACGGCATAGGAACTTGTACCTTGGATGATTGAATGTAGAAGAGAACATCCACTCAAACAGAGATAGTCAGTAGGATCAGGAAGATAGTTGGTAAGTATTGGAAGAAGAGTGAGGATAGGATTTGGAACAAAAGTTCTTTAGCAATAGGGTTTCGGTTAGAGAGTGAATGTCAATGTCAGCACATGTGAAGGGTCAGTCACAATGATGAACTGAGGAAAATATGTAGGAATGCAGATATCAATAGAGACATTAGGAAATCAGGCAAAGTATAAAGTGAGTGATAGGATTAGATAATTTCAACAGGGTTGAGGTTGAACATATAATCATAGGAAGAAACAAATATGTAGTCACCAATAGGATTGATTTCAGAACATTAGGCAACCTGGACATGGATGTTTTTAGTAATCCATGTTAACTTTCTATTTAGGATTTGGTACAATCATAAGTGTGAATTTTGCATTTTTTGTACAGAATATTACTGTGATGAAATGTATATGTAGATCAGGTGACATGAGTATTTCTTCCACCATTTCTGGGAGCAATATTTTGAAAACGTATAAATTTGTATTGGGGGTAAAAAAAGTTGTACCCTGTGTCTATGAATACAGAGAAAATGCATGAATAGACCATACTATGAATAAATAATATAACTGGTTCCAAATTGAAATAATGGATTAAATTTAAATGTGAAAATATATAAGAAATCTTATATTAATATACAATCATTCATTCCAACCCATTATACATCTAATGGTAATATGAGGATTGTGGTTTATCATGAAGAGTGTGTGAGTTTTGCTTCAAATTGATTATGAAAGTTGAAAATGATGTGTTTGGAAAGAAGTCTCATGAAAAGACCAGTCAAGAACCCTTGAGGAATACATGTGTTCTGTTGCAGGTAGTGATTGAAAGTGAAACAAATGCCCATAAATTTGCGAAATCGTGGATGAATTATATGTCCTATGATATGCATAAACTTAAGAAATACTAATGCATCAGTTTTGAATAAAAATGAACGTCAAAATACACATCATGTCCCATAAAAATCTACATGCATTGATGTTAAACTGGGTCAGGTACTGTAGAAATATTAGGATTTGAATGCACCAATCACTGAAGTTAATTTTCAGTACTAGGAAACAAATATGTATTTCAGGTGGAAGAATATTTTTGAGAATAATCTTGGGAAAATTTTATTATAAATCCACATACATGAACACGAATCAATTTTGGGACTGTATATAAGACATATATATTGCATATTTTGAAAAATCTGGAGACTATATATAGTCTCTCTCTCTCTCTCTCTCTCTCTCTCTCTCTATATATATATATATATATATATACACATTGATTCTGAACATGGCCCTGAAACCTCTCTATAAAACAAGGTGCCTTTAAATAGAAGGGTCTGCTGGCTGCTGCAAGTCAATCACAAGGTATTTGGAAGCCAATGGCAGATCCACATGGCCCCACCACATGTTTTGTCACACACCGACCCACCACTGCTCTAGGTCCACTTCTCAGCAGGCTCCAACTTACTGGCATCTCTGTTCTACACCATTTTCATGAAACTCAGTAAATCAAGGCACAGTCTGGTGCACTCATGATCAGCAACAAGAGATCCAACTGTTCTCCAGTGCCACCTGGTCTTGGGAATTTAAAAAATTTCATGGTATTTTTCTAGCCATTTTTCAAGGATGAATTTGGAGCCACAGAGGGTTATAGTTCATTCAGGAACCATTAAATGTTGTGGAAGCTCATTTCAATGAAAGCTCAGGAGAACTCTCACAGGCACGGCTACCAAAAGAGTGGCCTAAATGTCATATGAAGCCAGGCCCATTGAGGTTGAC
Source organism: Callospermophilus lateralis (assembly GCF_048772815.1). Lineage (NCBI taxonomy): Eukaryota > Metazoa > Chordata > Mammalia > Rodentia > Sciuridae > Callospermophilus > Callospermophilus lateralis. The sequence goes on from NW_027510156.1 coordinate 1,823,497, forward strand.
AATGTGAGGTCCATGTGTGTTTTGACTCTTAAATATGGCTGCCAAGTCTTTCACAATAAAATCATGTGATATCCTGGCTGACATTCCCAGTCCTCTGTGGAAAGCCACCCTGGGCTTAAATCTCAGTTTCCAAGGGCAACTCTCATGCGTGGCCTCCTAAAATCCCAACACAATTCATGGCAATACTTCTCTGAGGTCATTTCCAGGACTCAGTTCTAAGGTGAATCAAACCAGAGTTCAAGCCCAGGTGGACCCAGGTTTCTCTTCCAACAGCCAAACAAGTGACCACAATTAAAACCAAAACACTCCCATAAGGCCCTCATCTTCTTCCATATAGATACTCATCATAACCTCTGGCTGGAGGTTTCCATGAGGGGTGAAGCACAAGCCAGTGTCCGAAATAATCTCCCTTGCCCTCATTTGCCTAAAGTCATGGTGGCCTGGACACCCTTTCTGTAAACAAGGAGTGATTTAATAGGCCTGCCACTAATACTGCTCTGCTTCTCCAATTTGAGGACTACTGACTGTCAGGTATTGATTCTTTATGTGATTTGGAGTCATGAGAAAAACCAAGCACCTATGGGCTAGCCTCTGCATGGCTTTGAAGAACTCGTTTAATTCAAAGGATCCCTAAATTCACATGATGGAGGTCAGGAACCTAACAGGGGAAGGCGAGAAACTTCATCTACAATGACTGGTCTTTTTGCCATTTTGGTTTTGGATGAACACATGGGATCTTTCTTTAGATCCATTAGGTGCTGTGTATCTAAGACACAGCCTCACACACGGCCAAGACTGATTCACACACATCTCTTTCCAAAGCATTTAAGCAAACAGCCAAAGGTGATGCCCATTCATTTCCATTTGAAAACTCTTTTCTTCAGGCTTCATAAGGGGTGGCCTGAGGCAAAGACCTTCCTGATATTCAGGGCAACAGAAGAATAGAGAAGAAAAGACCCAAAGCAGGTTTTCTCCACTGAGACTTTCCTGGTCACACTGATATCTGAGTTTTCTGAGATGCTCCTTTTCCCTTCAGCTATAGAGTACATGGCCATGTCACAGAGGTTGTAAGTGGTACATAACTTGGACACAAAACCATGAGCCTATTCTGGAGAGTGGCCAGATTCAGGAAGAAAACAGGAACTTAGGAAGATAGTAGGTGTTGCCCATCGATAAGGCAAGCCGCAGTCCATTCAAAAATTGGGCAGGATAAATGCTGGGAAGCTTTCTACTAGACAGGACACATCCATAGATGAATTCTCTTTTCTAAAGTCTACAACCACGGACACAGAGAGTTAAACAGTCACATTGTCAAAGGAATTACTAGACACAGTTCACTCCAAACCAAACAAACTGCCTTTCCTACCTATTTTCAGAACATGAGAAAAAAACCACAAACTCACTCCCACACCCACAAAGGCACCTCCTTCTCCCAAGTAATTCTGTGACTATCTGGAGTGTCCTCTGACTGGTGGGCCACACTATGTTCCCCCCAAATTGCATGTCCTGTCTCAGATAGGGTCTCCTTGGCCAAATCTCTGAAGTTGTCAGGAGCCAGCAGTGGGCAACTACCTTTTTCTCAAAAAAGGCCCCTCTACAGAGCTTTCCTGGCATTTGGCCATCCTCACGTCAGTAGGTTTCAAGAAAGACTGACTCTGTCCTTGGTAAATCCAAACAAGTGAGACCACTGGGACTGGGACTGAGACTCGGGCTGGCTCTGGGTGCCTGGCTTCTGGATCCCAAGTTCAGAGAGTTCCACCACCAAGAAAGAGAGGTGAGGTCACTTACTTCAGGCAGTGAATGATGACAACCTTGGCAAACACTTTCTCCTTACAGTTGCTTACAAGGGTCCCATGAGATGGAGGCTGGCCCTACTTCCTGTGACACTTTCACAAGTTAGAATGGTGTATCAACCATAGGCACCCGGGAACAGCTCTCCACACAGGCCTGGGTTGGTGCATTTCCTCTATATTAAGAACAGAGAGGCTGATTCAGACACAACCCTTCATCCTGACCAGGTTGTTTGCAATGGAAGATGACTTTTGCTCTCTCAGGTCCTTCATAGCTGCCTACATCTTCTCCAGGGATCATTTCTGCATGAGGTTCTCAGTAGGTGGAAGATCCCATACATTCCTGTATCATAAGACCAACACTGTCCCTGCTCTTCTGTCAAGTGAGATTGTGGGAACAGTGTATGTTTAGGGTTAATAACAGTGTATGGTTAGGGTTAATTTGGGTTAGGAATCATTCTGTGGGATGAATAATGGTATTGGGATCCTGTGATATTTATAAAATTATAGACATGAAATATAAGTGTGAAAACAAAAATCTAGGTAAGATTGGAAGCTCAGAAGGGCATTGGGCTCTTGATTGTGATACTTAGCTTTGAATTATGTTCTGCACATATGTCACAGATAAATCGATAATCAATGGCATAGGACCTTGTACCTTGGATGATTGAATGGAGAAGAGAACTTCCACTCAAACAGGGAAAGTCAGTAGGATTAGGAAGATAGTCGGTAGATTTCAGAAGAAGAGTGAGTACAGAATTTGGATCAAAAATTTTTTAGGAATAGGGTTTCCCTTAGAGAGTTCATGTAAATATCATCACATGTGAAGAGTCAATCACATGGTGGACTGGCGAAAATATTTAGGAAAGCGGACATCAATGGAGACATTATGAAATTAGGCAAAGTATAAAGTGAGTGATAAGATTATACATTTTCAACAGTGTTTAGGTTGAAGATATAATCTTAGGAAGAAACAAACACGTAGTCCCAATAGGATTGATATTTGAGACCATTAGGCAACCTGGACCTGGATGTTTTTACTAATCCATGTTCAGTTTCCATTTAGGCTTTGGTACAATCATAAGTGTGACTTTTGCTTTTTGTGTCCAGAATATTACTGTGATAAAATGTATATGTAGATCAGGTGACATGAGTATTTCTTCCACCATTTCTGGGAGCAATATTTTGAAGACGTATAAATTAGTATTCGGGGTACAAAGATGTGTACCCTGTGTCTATGAATATGGAGAATATGCATGAATAGACCATACTGTGAATAAATAATATAACTGGTTCCAACTTTAAATAATGGATTGAATTGAAATGTGAAAATATACAGGAAATCTTATATTGATTTACAATCATTCATTCCAACCCATTATACATCTAATGGTAATATGAGGATTATTGTTTATCATGAAGAGTGTGTGAGTTTTGCTTCAAATTGATTATGGAAATCGAAAATAATGTGTTTGGAAAGAAGTCTCATGAAAAGACCAGTCAAGAAACCTGGAGGAATACATGTGTTTTGAAGCAGGAAGTGATTTAAAGTGAAACAAATGCCTATAAATTTGTTGAACTTGTGGATGAAATATATATCCTATGATGTGCGTAAACTGAAGAAATAGTAATGTACCACTGTTGCATAAAAATGAACGTCAAAATACACATCATGTCCTGTCCCATAGGAATCTACTTGCATTGATGTTAAAATGGGTCAGTTACTGTAAAAATATTATGATTTCTATGCACCAGTCACTGAAGTTAGTTTTCAGTAGTAGGAAGCAAATATGTATTTCAGGTGGATGAATATTTCTGAGAATAATCTTGTAATAAGTTGACTATAAACCCACATACATGAACGTGAATGAATTTAGGGAGTGTATAAGAAGACATATATATTTCACATTTTGAAAAATCTGGAGAGTATATATATATATATATATATATATATATATATATATATATATATATATATATATATAACACAAAACACACACACGGACATTAAAACGTAGCAATATATATACCAATCGAAATTCATCATGAAATATATATCATCCACAGATCCAAAACTATTTATTTTACTGAAATTGAATTTATGTATAATCTTGTTCAACTAGGAAGCTCACACATAGATTGAATTTTCTGTTCCAGCAGTGTTTAGGAGGAGTGATCACTTTTCACAATTTGTATCTGCCAAGTCAGCCACCTCACCAGACTGTACATGTAATCCCAGGTAGGATTCTATGTTGCATATAAAAATACATGTGCTGAATATGCTACAGTAAAAGGGAGACAGGAATTCACATATTTGTTAAATTAAAAACACATGGAGAACTATTTCAATTAAAAATTGACTAGATTTATAACACCAAACCTTTATCACGCAAAATGTAAGTCCAACTATATACAATGCCTCCTCTGAACTGCTTGTATTTCTATCCTGTTTGGGTTATTTTTTTCCATCATATTAGGATTAGTAGTCAGAGTCTTGTAGGGTATGTTTTAGTGTCAGGTTTTCAGTATTTCGAATGGAAAATTAGATAATGAATCCAGTGTGTATGCAAATGTGTCCTACAACAAATTCTTCCCACTCTCATGCTGCACAATGCCTTGACATTACCTTCGCCCTAAGAAAGACACAATTAGAGGAGAAGAGTTATAAAATCTGAGAGTACATTTCTGGAATGGAAAATGCTTAGGATTTCACAACACTGGTGGTGGGAGAGGATATCCAAAAGTAAGGGACAGGTTTGATAGACCCATCCTGATCTTTTATTAAAATTGGGAGCCGTCTTGCAACAAAGCCATGAAAAGATAATTTTGGCTTTACTATAAATTACTGTAAATTCTGAACCTGATTGAAATCCTGCCCGTTTCTTGAACTCACCCATGCCTGGATCTCTGAGCAGATAGAAGCCCTCTCTGAAACTTTAGTGACACATCATAAATTTTGGCCTTCCCTGGCCATGCAACGACCCTCTCTGAGGTTCTAATGGTCCTCATAATTTCTGATGTTGGGGCCAGTAAAAAAATGTAAACTACCCTTAGTGTGATGCTTGTCAAAGTTCTGTTATCTGTAAACCCCCTTTTGTGTAACTTTTTGGGCTATATATCTGGGCTATTGGAAAGGTGGGGTTGCTGTCTTGTTCCCGCCGATTTGGGAGGGAGAGGGAGCCTGGCTGGTTGAAAAAATAAACTTGCCTTAATTTGATTTTAATTGGAGTTAGTGGTCTCTTCTTGCATCCTGGTGTAACATTTTGGAGTTTCCCAGCGAGATGACCCTGCATGACCAGATCACAAGACCAAACTTCTGGAAATTCTGAAGCTGGCCTTCACTCCAGGGCTCTGGACTGTAGAGGGTGTGCAACTTGAGATGTTCCAAGGCCTTGGAGTGAGCCTTTGGTCTGGAAAGCACTGCAGTGAACCACCGCACTAAAACTATTAGCAAGCACCTGGTGGAGGAGGCCTCAATAGGCAAGAGGCGTATTTATAACATTTTATATCCGGTTAAGGGAGATCTCTTCTGATGACAGAGAGGTTGCCTGGGGAGGCTCACATATACTTCTGTCCGGGACAGTAATGAGAATCATTCTGTCCTCTGTTCTGTTCTGTAGGGAATTTCTCTGGAAGGGTAGAGAGGTACAGATGGGTAAGCATGCGCTCCTACCCCGGAGCTTAAGCAAGTCGTTGCAATGCTCCTGGGGTTTTCTGTTTCAGCACTGGGTTACTGTATTTTTGTGTTTTGTTCTGTGTTCTATATGATTTTGTTTGTTTGTTTTTGTGCATTTTGTTGTGTGATATCTGTGGTAAAAACTTAAGGATATTTCACTTGAAAATGGGTAATGAAGCAAGTAAGCCTGACACCCCTTTCATTGTGTTTTAAGGTAGTGTGATGAACTTTACCCCCCTTTGTTAAGCAGGATGAGAGAAAACACTAGCTGGCTGCCTGGAGCAAAAACCACTGCGGAGGGCAATGCCTGCTGGGGACCAGAGAACTGAGTGTCTCCCAGGTTAACAAGTGAAACTCCTTTAAAACCCCTTGTGCCTCCAGATCAAGAGAGTCACAACCTTTGGGCATAGTCCCCTGTGTCTCTCCTTTGTTAGGAAAGCAATAAACCTCCCTTTTTCTTTTACTCAAAACCCTGTCCTCATTATAAAATTGGCATTAATTGGCATCAAGGTCAGGAACCCAACTTTAAGTTACAAATTTTGATACCCCCGCATCCCGGAACTTTTTTAGAGGTGACTACTGAAATGTTAGGAGATGGAGCATGCTTGAGGTGGAACCAAACTAGAGGAGCTAATCCTGTAAGTAAATGGAGAGACTGAAGCACTCCCAGCAGCTGCCAAAACCTTGTTGCTTCAGAGAATTCCCTCCTTTCTTCCCTGCACTGTAAGAATTATGCCACCCCTGTCTTGTTAAAAAAAGAGAAAAAGAAAAAGGGGACACTAAATGCAGTAAAGTCACCATGGAGACTCTTGAGTTTACATTTCAGATTGACCCTCTGTGAAAACATCTGGTCCACTTGTGGAGACATCTATGGTGCCACTGGTGTAGGAGATTTTTCTCTTATCTGCTCTGTTTTAAAAGCTTCTGTCAGCCAGAGTCTGGAGCTCCTTTCTGGCTGTGTTGTGTCTTTGTTTCTGACCCTTTAAGACATGTGCAAAAATGTGTTGATATTATAAATTGTTTCTTGGGAATGATCTTAGCTCAATGTGTGTCTAAATGATGATGTTTTATTTTAACAATCTGGTATCTGAATGGGTTTTTGAAGCATTGCACAATCTTGCAGTTAAAGTCGGGTTTAGGTAATTGTTTAGTTAATGATTTCAGATAATTTATGCCAGAGAACTTAAATACTAAGGATGGAAAAATAGAGAACTCTACTTCCAAGTTGGCAAGTAACTTCCCAATCATTCAGGCTTTTTTTTCACGAATTTTGAATTGGGTAGCCTGGGAAAATGTCACTGTGTGTACCAGTGCATTAATTTGGACAAGGAAAGTAAATCATAGTTTTGTATCTGTTGACAAAACAAGATGTAAAGATATAAAATTTTGTGAATTGTATCTTAAACTTGTATCATAATTTTCAACATCCTAACCTGAAAATTATGGTTAAAATGCCTTAGGCCTGAGGTGGATGCTCAGTATAGCAGTTTTTTCCTCCTCCATATAGACCTCAGCCAGGACTTATTTTGAAATGCAAATGAAAGAAGCCTGCAAGCTCAGTAGGAGACAGATCTGAGGCCTAAGGGAAAAATGAAAATGGTAAATTGTATGGTATTTACTAATTACTGGCCAGTCATTTTTTCTAGGACTCTTATTTTTTTCCTTATTTTCTTTATTTTTTTTTTGAGCTCATGATTTTGAACCTACAGACCTAGGTTAATGTTTTTCTGATCAGTTCTATCTTTGACTAACTGTGGAGTTTTTGAAACATTGCAATGGAGTTTTCACCTGCTAAAAGTTACAAGGCCTTTACTATTATTATGCATGCACACTTTTGTAATGTGTTGTATGTCTATATATATACATATGTCCTTATATATATGATACACAAATTAACATATATAAGGAGCACTCATTAAAAAAGAGCTCATAAAAACAAGTTTTAAAAAATGGATCCAAAGATCTTTAATTCATGTGATTTAAATGGTTCAATTTAAATTGAATAAACAGATAAAAATAAATGTCTTTAAATTTAAGCTTACAACTTTTTCTAGGTGTTCAAAAATCTAATAAAATATTAATGTCTAAAAAAGGTCTAATATGCCTTGGTTCTAGGACTTTTCCTTCAACAAAAAATGTTTTACACTGTTCAATGCATTTGTCTAATATTTTTATAAATAAGAAAATAAATCTGATGTGGGATTACTCATTCATGAGTACTTTTGTTAGATACCTAATTGATTTACTAAGGTCTGTATAAGTTTGTACTTAAGTTTGTATAAGATTGTACAAATCAGTCATGTGCTAAAGAAACAACAATTTCTGAAAACATAAGTTTACTCATAATATTGTGTTTATTAAGTTTTATTTTTTCTAGAGCAAGCAACCATAAAAAATAAACAACTGATTAAATAAGAACTGTTATTTTAGAGCATTGTACTGCCATTTCTTTAAAAGCTAAACTTGCTTAATGTAGAAACAACAATGTAATTGTGATGCTATTAATGTGCTCATATCTTCCAGGCATACAAGTCTATAAGGTAGAAACTTTAAAAGTGCATTATATCAAGCTGGTGTTCTGAAGTTGTATGGTAAAAAAATATTTTGGCTATTTATTTACCTGTTATCAATAAGATATGTAAAGTTTTATGTTACTTTTTCCATTGGGGAATAATTTAAATGTATTTTTAAGTTAATGAGAGCCTAATCTATATAAAGGTAAAAAACCTTCAGCCTTTCTTTAATTCATGTTTTAAATGTGATACCATATGTTGTTAGCTAATGTTCATGTGACCTCAAACAATTTATGTAAACTTTGTAAAATTATATAAAAAAACAAAGATCAGCTTTAGAACTAAAACACTTAAGATTTATAAAGAGCCCTGCCTTACCTGAGATAAGGCTCTGTGTCCCATCTTACTACATGTGAGAATGACTACGATAGCAGTAGGTCAGATTTTATTTCTTTTAAAGTTATGTTCAAAAGGTTTTTTTTTTTCCTGTCAAAATTACTAGGATCTCAAACAGAGGACATAATGTATAACTCAGCCAAAAAATTCAGGGTAGCTATTATGCAAACTAAGTATTTTTACTCTTGTTAATTTTACCTTGTAATTTCCTTATAAGTGATCTAAAGATTTCCTGTTAGTGTTTTACAGAAGTGTTGCTTTAAGAATACAACATGGGATAATTTAACATAATAAGTCATCACCTACAAGACAGAATAATACAGATCCCAATTAATAAAAAGACAAATAATTATACAGTTATAGACATTAAAGCCCAGTACTCTTAATATAAGGCTGTTGAAATTTATTTGCTGGATGTTTAAGATGAGGATTTAAAATTAAAGTTAAATGAAAAGGGCCAAGAAAACAAATATTTGGCTCTTGCCCTCTGAGTCAGTCTGAATCCAGGGAACAGGGGACTTCTCTAAAGAACTTTGCAACTCTGGGCCACATAACCTCCCAATCAGGGAGATTAATGAGACCACTGGAGAACAGAAAGCCAATCAGTGCATTTGCTACAAAAGGAGAGTCATCAGAGAAGGGAGACATCCCTGAAGCTTCCGAGGGAAGCCACATGGTCAAGCAAGACCTGGACCTACCTAGCGCAAGTGGCACTAGCAGAACTGAGAAGCTGCTCTCAAGTTTCCCCTGGAATGACTCCCATAAAATCTCAGCTCACTGTTAACAATAGATAGAAACAAAAGTCAGTTTGACTGCTTCATCTTAAACACTTAGCAAAGACAGTTTAAACCAAAATACAGCCATTCCTGGGCATTTTAAATAATAATAATGATAATGATGATGATAATAATAATAATAATAATAATAATATTTTAAGATATAAACTTTATGTTATCCTCCCAAAATAAGTAAAACTTTTGTCAACAAAGAAGGATTTTCAGAGAGGAATGCCTGATAACTATGAAAAGAGACTATCAATAGGAGCTGCCAGAGGCAGAAGTTTTTGGTTAAAGGTCTACAGACATTCCTAACCTACATAGGTAGGCTTGGTGTTTGCTAGTACGATTATCCAGCCCTGAGTAATAGAATTAAAGTTTTCTCTATTAGACACAGTCGTCATACTAGTAAAAGAATTTTGCAAGATCAGATGACATTAAATTATTAAATGGTATCCTATGGTGAGGGAAAACTGTAACACTAAAAGTTAAATATTAAGTTGACAGTCCTGATAACTGGGGATATTAAAGACTGGTGAGTAAACTTCTATACAGTGACATGTTCCAGCTGCTGCAACATTTATTCAGTGCTCATGGTTTTTGTTTCTCTCATAGAATAACCCATCCCCAGGTGACTTTACAACCTGTTTTTCCCCAATGAGACTTCAAAATGAACTGACTTCTGAAAGGCAACTCATGTCCCTCAACTGACTTCTAAAAGGCAACTCATGTCCCTCACGCCATGCCCCCTCACGTCACCCTCTCTCAGCTCAGAAGAAGCCAAAATGAGTGACTCCTCTATTCTTACAACAATGGAGCAAAAAATAAATAGACTATCAATATAAGTAATATATTCAGTCATGTAAAATCAGTGAGACTGGTTTTTGGTGAGTTCTAAATATTTGGAGACTGTTACCTGAGTGACTAAAATTTTCTCAATGCTCTTCCCCTACCCTATCAAAGATTTGAAAGGGACACATAAGAAAAGGGGGGAATGATAGACCAAACCTGATCTTTTATTAAAATTGGGAGCCATCTTGTTACAATGCCATGAAAAGATAATTTTGGCTTTACTATAAATTACTGCAAATTCTGAACCTGCTTGGATTGCCTGTCCATGCCTGGAACTCACCCGTGCCTGGTTCTCTGACCAGATAGCAGCCCTCTCTGAAACTTTAGTGACACCTCCTAAATATTTGCCATTCCTGGCCAGTCAATGACCCTCTCTGAGGTTCTAATGGTCCTCAGAAATTCTGATGTTGGGGCTAGCAAAAACAAAATGTAAACTACAATTAGTGTGATGCTTGTCAGAGTTCTCTTATATGTAACCCCCCGTTTGTGTAACATTCTAGGCTATAAATCTAGGCTGTAGGAATGGTGGATTGCTGTCTAGTTCCCGCCATTGGGGAGGGAGGGGCAGCCTGGCCAGTGGAAATAATAAGTTTGCATTAATTTGATTTTATTTGGAATCAGTGTTCTTTTCTTACGTCCTGGTCTAACAGGTAAACACTCCACAAACATGGAGCTCTGCTGGCCTAAAGACTTCTTGAGAAACTGCCTCTGATGTTGGGCACTTGAAATATATGTTGTTGTCAGAAGCTTTAACTTCCTTTCTAGTGAGACCATCAAAGCTGGATCTGCATCTACGTGACTGGAGGACATGGTTTCTTATTTTCCAATGAACGTGAGGCAGCAGTGCTGAATTCTCTCTTTGTAGGTAAACTGTGGCCACTGAAGGCTAAGTGTCTCCCCATGTGGACTGTGAAGCCATTTGGTCATTCTCCACTTTTTGTGGTGTTTCTTGGTCGTGCACTGGGAATTTGGTATTTGCTTCATGAAATACAAGGAGTTCAACTCGGATATAGTGCTTAAGGGAGTTCTGTCACGTGTGGTGGGTCAGGGCCTGCAGTACAATGCACCAACCAGGATTCTATCCCACATAGCTTGCCCCTCTGAAGATAGCAACCTAATTCTGAACATTACGCTGAAACTTCTCCAAATAACAAGATGCCTTTATATGGAGAGCTTTCAGACATATAAGGCATTCCTGGCTCTACCATGTCAGCCACAAGCCATTTGGAAGTCAATGCCAGATCCACATGGAACCACCATAGATGTTTTATCACACACCTGCACACCACAGCTCTGGGGCACTACTCAGCAGGCTCCAACATACTGGCATCTCTGTTCTACACCATTTTCATGAAACCCAGTTAATCAAGGCACTGTCTGGTACACTCATGATTATCAACAGGACATCCAAAAATTCTCCAGTGCCACCTGGTCATGGGAATTTCAAAAATTTCATGGTATTTATCTAGCCATTTTTCAAGGATGAAGTTGAAGATAATGTGGGTTTTAATTCATTCAGGAATCATTAAATGGTAAGGAAGCTCATTTCAATGAAAGCTATGGAGAACACTCACTGGCAAGGCTTCCCAAAGAGTGGCCAAAAAGTCACATGAAGCCAGGCCCACTGAGGTCTACAATGTGAGGTCCATGTGTGTTTTGACTTTCATTGATGGCTGCAAAGTCTTTCAGAATGAAATCATGTGATATCCTGCCTGAGATTCACAGTGCTCTGTGGAAATCAACCCTGGGCCTAGATCTCAGTTACCAAGGGCCACTCTCATGCGTGGCCTCCTACAATCCTAACAGAATTCATGGCAATTCTTCACTGAGGTCAGTTCCAGAACTCAGTATCTAAGGGGAATCACACCAGAGTTCAAGCCCAGGTGGACCCTGTCATCTCTTCCAACCACCTCACAAATGACCACAATTAAAACCAAAACACTCCCACATTGCCCTCATCTTCTTCCATGTAGACACCCATCATAACCTCTGGCTGGATGTTTCCATGAGGGGTTCAGCCCAAGACAGTGTCCAAAATAAGCTCCATTGCCCCTCATTTGCCTAAAGTCAGGGTGGCCTGGACACCCTACCTGTGAACCCGGAGTGAACAAATAGGCCTGCCCTTAATACTGCTCTGCTTCTCCAATTTGAGGCCTACTGACTGTCCGGTATAGATTCTTTATGTGAATTGGAGTAATGAGAAAACCCAAGCACTTATGAGCTATCCTCTGAAGCACTTTGAAGAACTCATTTGAAACAAAGGATCCATATTCTTACTTGATGGAGGTCAGGAACCTTACAGAGGAAGGGGGAGACTTAATCCACAATGACTGTTCTTTTGGCCATGTTGGTTTTGGAATCACACATGGAATCTTTCTTTATATCCATCAGGTTCTGGCAAGATTGCCACAGCCTCACACAGGGCCAAGAGGCTGATTCAGACACATCCATTTCCAAAGAAATTAAGCAAAGAACCACAGGTGATTCCCATTCATTTCCATTTCAAAAATGTTTTCTTCAGGCTTCACAAAGGGATGGCCTGAGGCAAAGACCTTCCTGACATTCAGGGCAACAGAACAATAGGTAAGCAAATGGCCCAAAGAATGGTTTCTGCACTGAGAGTTTACTGGTCACACTGACATCTCTGTTCTCTGAGATGCTCCAATTCTTTTCAGCTATCAAGTACAAGGCCATGTCACAGAGCTTGGAGGATGTACATATCTTGGACACAAAACCATGAGCCTATTCTGGAGTGTGGCCAGTATTCAAGAAGAAAACTGGAAATTAAGAAGATAGTAGGTGTTTCCCATCCAAAAGGCAAGCCAAATTCCATTCATATATTGGGCAGGATGAGTGCTGGGAACTTTTCTACCAAACAGGACACATCCATTGATGCATTCTCTTTTCTAATATTTACAACCACAAACACAGTTGGATACACAGACATAGAAACACTCACCTTGTAAAACAACTTACTAGAAACAGTCCACTCCAAACCAATCAAAGTACCTTTCCTAAATATTCTCAGAACTTGAGACAAAACCACAAACTCACACCCACACCCACGAAGGCACCTCTTCCCCCAAGTATATCTGTGACTATCCGGAGTGTCCTCTGACTGGTGGGCCATATTATGTTTCCAAGAAATGTCCTTTCCTGTCTCAGATCTGGACTCCTTGGCCAACTCTGTGAAGTTGTCAGGAGTCATGGGTGAGCCACTACCTCTTTTCTCAGGAAAGGGTCCTCTTCCGATATATCCTAACATTTGGTCATCCTCACATCAGTATGTACTAAGAAAGACTGGCTCTGTCCTTGGTAAATCAAACAAGTGAACCCACTGGGACTGGAACTGGAACTGGCTCTGTGTGACTGGCTTTCTGGATCCCAAATTCAGAGAGTTTCATCACCAAGGAAGTTAGTTAGGTCACTTCCTTCAGAAACTGAATGAGGTCACTGCCTTGGCCACCACATTTTCCTTACAGTTGCTTCAAAGGGTCTAATGAGATGGAGGCTGCCCCTAGTTCCTGTGACACTTTTACAAGTTAGAATGGTCTGTCAACCATATGCACCCAGGAAAAATCTCTATACACCGACCTCGTTTGGTACATCTTCTTTACATTAAGAAGTGAGAGGCTGAATCAGATACATCCCTTCATCCTGACCAGGTTGTTTGCCATGGAAGATGACTTTTGCTTTCTCAGGTCCTTCATAGCTGCCTAAATTTTCTCCAGGGATCATTTCTGCATGGACCTTTGAGGTTCTCAGCTAGTGGAAATAACCTCTATTCCTGTATTGTAAGACCAACTCTGTCCTGCTCTTCTCTAAAGTTAGATTGAGGAACAGTGAATTGTTAGTGTTAATGACAGGTTCAATTTGGGTTAGGAATCATTCTACGGGATGAATAATGGTATTGGGAACCTGCGATATTTATAAGAATACATAGGTGTAATATAAGTATGAAAACAGAAAATTATGTAAGATTTAAATCCCATAAGGGCATTGGGCCCTTGATTGGGATTCTTAGCTTTGAATTATGTTCTGCACAGATGTCTCAGTCAAATCGATATACAATGGCATAGTACCATGTACCTTGTTGAAGAGAACATCCAGTCAAAAAGGGATAGTTGGTAGGATCAGGAAGATAGTCGGTCTGTTTAGAAAGAAATGTGAGTATAGGATTTGAACCAAGTGTTCTTTTGCAATAGGGTTTTGGGTAGAGAGTGAATGTAAATGTCAGGACATGTGAAGAGTCAGTCACAACGATGAAATGGGAAAAACATGTAGGAAATCAGAATCAATAGAGACATTAGGAAATTAGGCAAAGTATAAAGTGAGTTATAGGATTAGACATTTTCAACAGTGTTGTGCTTGAATATATAATCTTTTGAAGAAACCAATATGTAGTCACCAATAGGATTGACATTTGAGAGAAATAGGTATCATCTCCATGGATTTTTTTAATAATCCATACTGACATTCAATTTAGGCTTTGGAACAAACATAAGTGTGATCTTTGCATTTTTTCTCCAGAATATTACTGTGATAAAATGTATATGTATGTCTGGTGACATGAGTATTTCTTCCACCATTATGGGGGAGCAATATTTTGAAAACTTATCAATTAGTATTGGGGATACTAATAGTTGTACCCTGTTTCTATGAATATAGAGATAATGCATGAATAGTCCATACTGTGAATAAAAAATATAACTGGTTCCAACTTTAGAATTGGAATAAATTGATATCTGAAAATATACAGGAAATCTTATATTGATATACAATCATTCATTCCAACCAGTTATACATCTAATGGTAGTATTAGGGTTATGGTTTATCATAAAAAGTGTGTGCGTTTTGCTTCAAAATGATTATGGTAATCAAAAATATTGTGTTTGGAAGAAGTCTCTTGTTTAGTCCAGTCAAAAAAAAGGAGGAATACATGTGATCTGAAGCAGGAAGTGATTGAAAGTGTACCAAATGCCTTTAAATATGTGAACTGTGGATGAAATGTATTTTCTATGAGGTCCATAAACTGAAGATATAGTAATGTACAAGTGTTGAATAAAATTGAACATCAAAATACACATCATGTCCCATAGGAATCTACTTGCTTTGATGTTAAACTGTGTCAACTACTGGAGAAATATAAGGATTAGTATGCACCATTCAGCGAAGTAAGTTTTTAGTACTAGAAAACAAATATGTACTTGAGGTAGATGAATATTTCTGAAAATACTCTCGTGAAAAGTTGATTATAAAACCACATACATGAAAATGAATGAATTTAGGGAGTGTATAATAAGACACATATATTTCATATTTTGAAAAATCTAGAGAGTGTAGATTTTTCACAAAACACACACAGAGATATTAAAAAGTAGCAATATATATGCCAATCGAAATTCATCATGAAATACATATCATGCACAGAACCAAAATTATTTATTTCACTGAACATGGATTTATGTATAATGTTGTTCAACCAGGAAGCTCACGCATTGTTTGAATTTTTAGTTCCAACAGCGTTTAGGAGGAGTGATCTCTTCTCACAATTTGTATCTGCCAAGTCAGCCACTTCACAAGAATGTACGTGTGGTACCAGGTAGGATTCTATATGTGCATATAAAAATACATGTGCTGAATAGGCAACAGAGAAAGGGAGACAGGTATTCACATATTTGATACCTTTCAAAACACATGGAGAACTATTTCAATTAAAAATTGACCAGATTTTATCACCTACCCTTTATCATGCAATTAGAGTAGAAGAGTTAGAAAATCTGTGAATACATATCTGGAATGGAAAATGCTCAGGAGTTCACAACCTTGGGAGTTGTAGAGGAGTTTTCAAAATAAGGGACAGGATAAACACTCCACACTCATGGAACCCTGCTGGCCTAAAGACTTTTTGAGAAACTGTCACTGAGGTTAAGCACTTGAAAGATATGTTGTTGTCAGGAGATTTAGCTTCCTTTGTAGTGATACCATCAAAGATGGGTCTGCATTTATCTGACCTGGAGGACATGGTTTTCTATTTTCCAAAGAACTGAGGCAGCAGTGCTGAATTCTCTCTTTGTAGGTAAACTGTGGCCATGGGGGCTAAGTGTCTCCCCGTCTTGACTGTGAAGCCAATTGGTCATCCTACAATTTACGTGGTGTTTCTGCTGTTGCACTGGGATTTTGGTATTTGCTTCATGAAATAAAAGGAGTTCAACAGGGACACAGTGTTGGAGCTAGTTCTGTCACGTGTGGAGGGTCAGGGTCTGCAGGAGAATTCACCAACCAGGCTTTAAAACCACATAGCTTGCCCCCTTGTCCATAGCAAACTGATTCTGAACATTGCCCTGTATCCTCTCCATATAACAAGATGCCTTTACATATAAGTGTCTGCTAGCTGCACCATGTCAGCCACAACCCATTTGGAAGTCAGTGTCAGATTCACATGGCCCCACCACGGATCTTTTATCATACACCTGCACACCACAGCTCTGGGCTCACTTTTCAGCAGGCTCCAACTTACTGGCATCTCTGTTCTACACAATTTTCATGAAACCCAGTCAGTCAAGGCACTGTCTGGTACACTCATGATCAGCAACAAGACATCCAAATGTTCTCCAGTGCCACCTGCTCATGGGAATTTCAAAAATTTCATGGTATTTTTTGAGCCATTTTTCAAAGATGAAGTTGTTGGCACTGTGGATTTCAATTCATTCAGGAACCATTAAATGTTGAGGAAGCTCATTTCAATAAAATCTCTAAAGGACTCTCACAGATAAGGCTTCCAAAAGAGTGGCCAAAAAATACATATATTTCATATTTTGAAAAATCTGGACAGTGCGTATATCTATATCTATATCTATCTATCTATCTGTCTATCTATCTATCTATCTATCTATCTATATATATATATATACATACACACACACACACACACACAAACACACACAAAAACAGACATTAAAACTAGCAATGTATATGCCAATCGAAATTCGTCGTGAAATATATATCATCCACGTATCCAAAATTATTCATTTTACTGAACATGGATTTATGCATAAAGTTCAACTAGGAAGCTCACCCACAGGTTAAATATTCATTTCCAACAGAGTTTAGGAGGAGTGATCTCTTCTCACAATTTGTATCTGACAAGTCAGCCACCTCACAAGAATGTACATGTGATACAAAGTATGATTCTATAAGTGCATATAAAAATACATGTGCTGAATAGGATACAGACAAATTTGGGAGACAGGAATTCACATATTTGATAAACTTGAAAACACATGGAGTACTCTTTCAACAAAAAACTTGACTAGATTCATAACTCCTACCCTATATAATGAAAAAGGTAAGTCCAACTGTACACCATGCCTCCTCTGATTTGCTTGTATTTCTATTTTGTTTGGGTTATTTTTCTCCATCATATTACGATTAGTAGTCAGAGTCTAGTAGGATATGGGTTACTGTCAGGGATTCAGTATTTCGAATGGAAAATTGGAAAATGAATCCAATGTGAATGCAAATATGTGCTACACAAAAATCTTCCCACTCTCATCCAGAACAATGCCTTGACATTACCTTGGCCCCAAGTAACACCTTTAGAGGAGATGCGTTAGAAAATCTGTGAATACATATGTGGAATTGAATATGCTCAGGAGTTCACAACCTTGGAGGTGGAAGAGGAGTTTCCAAAAGTAAGGGACAGGGTAAACACTACACAAACATGGAGCTCTGCTGGCCTAAAGACTTCTAGAGAAACTCGCTCTGAGGTTGGGCACTTGAAATATATGTTGTTGTCAGGAGCTTCAGCTTCCTTTGTAGTGAGACCATCAAAGCTGGGTCTGCATCTATGTGACCTGGAGGACATGGTTTCTTATTTTCAATGAAAATGAGGCAGCAGTGCTGAATTCTTTCTTTGTGGGTCAACTGTTGCCACTGGGGCCTAAGTTTCTGCCTGTGTGGACTGTGAAGCCATTTGGTCATCCTCCAATTTTCGTGATGTTTCTTGCTGCTGCACTGGAAGTTCAGTATTTGCTTCACGAAATACAAGGAGTTCAACGGGGACACAATGCTGGAGGGAGTTCTGTCATGTGTTGTGGGACAGGGTCTCCAAGAGAATGCACCAACCAGGCTACTGTCCCACATAGCTTCCAACTTCACCATCGCAACATGATTCTGAACATTTCCCTGAAACCTATCCATATAACAAGATGCCTTTACATATAAAGGTCGGCAGGCTGCAACATGTCAGTCACAAGCCATTTGGAAGCCAATGGCAGATCCACATGAAACCACCACAGATGTTTTATCTCAACCTGCCCACCTCTGCTCTAGGCCCACTACTCAGGAGGCTCCAACTTACTGGGATCTCTGTTCTACACTATTTTGGTGAAACCCAGTCAATCAAGGCACTGTGTGGTACACTCATGATCAGCAACAGCATATCCAATGTTTCTCCATTGCCACCTGGTCATGGAATTTTCAAAAATTTCATGGTATTCATCTTGCCATTTTTCAAGGATGAAGTTGGAGGCACTGAGAGTTTCATTTACTTCAGTAACCATTATATGGTGAGGAAGCTCATTTCAATGAAGCTCTGGAGGACTCTCACAAGCAAGTCTTCCCAAAGAGTGGCCAAATGGTCACATAAAGCCAGGCTCATTTAAGTCTACAATGTGAAGTCCTTGTGTGTTTTGACTCTCAAATATGGCTGCCAAGTCGTTCAAAATAAAATCATGTGATGTTCTGGCTGAGATTCCCAGTGCTCTGAAGTAAGCCACCCTGGGCCTATATCTCAGTTTCCAAGGGTGACTCTCATGCGTGGCCTCCTAATACCCCAACAAATTTCATGGCAATACTTCTCTGAGGTCAGTTCCAGAACTCAGTCTCTATGGGGAATCACACCAGAGTTCAAACCCAGGTGGACACAGTCTTCTCTTCCTACCACCACACAAATGACCACAAATAAAACCAAAACACTCCCACATGACCCTCATCTTCTTATATATAGACACTCATTAAACCTCTGGCTGGAGGTGTCCATGAGGGGCTTAGCCCAAGACAGTGTCCAAAATAAGCTCCCATGCCCCTCATTTGCCTAAAGTCAGGGTGGCCTGGACATGCTTCCTGTGAACCAGGAGTGATCAAATAGGCCTGCCTTTTATACTGCTTCACTTCTCCAATTTGAGGCCTAATGACTGTGGGGTTTAGATTTTTTAGGTGAATTGGAGTCATGAGAAAACCCAAGCACCTATGGGCTAGCCTCTGCAGGGCTTTAAAGAATTCACTTGACCCAAAGGATCCCTATTCTCACATAATGGAAGTCAGAAAACTTACAGAGGAAGGTGAGAGACTCTTCCCACAATGACTGCTATTTTGGCCATGTTGGATTTGGATGCACACCTGGGATTTTTTTTAGATCCATCATGTGCTGCAAATCTAAGCCACAGCCTCACACAGGGCCAAGAGGCTGATTCAGACACATCCCTTTCCAAAGTAATTAAGCAAAGAGCCACAGGTGATGCCCATTCATTTCCATTTGAAAACTATTTTCTTCAGGCTTCACAAAGGTGTGGCCTGAGGCAAAGACATTTCTGACATTCAGGGCAACACAACAATAGATAAGCAAATTCCCAAAGCAGGGGTTCACCACTGAGACATTCTTGGTTACACTGATATTTCAGTTTTCTGAGATGCTACACATTCCCTTCAGCTCTCAAGTACATGGCGTTGTCATAGAGCTTGGATTTGGTACATATCTTGGACACAAAACCATGAGCCTATTCTGGAGTGTAAGCAGAATTCAGAAAGAAAACAGGAACTTAGGAAGATAGCAGGTGTTGCCCATCCTTAAGGCAAGCCACAGTACATTCATAAATTGCACAGGATGAATGCTGGGAAGCTTTCTACTAGACAGGACTCTTCCATTGATGCATTCTCTTTTCCAATGTCTACAACAATGGATACAGTGGGATACACAGACATAGAAACATTCGCCTCATCAAAGGACTTACTAGAAACAGTTCACTCCAAACAAAACAAACCGCCTTTCCTACCTATTCTCAGAACATGAGACAAAACCACAAACCGACACTCATTCCCACAAAGACACCTCCTTCCCCCAAGTAGGTCTGTGACTATCCGGAGTGTCTTCTGACTGGTGGGCCATATTATGTTTCCCCAAAATCGCTTGTCCTGTCTCAGATCTGGTCTCCTTGGCCAACACTGTGAAATTTTCAGAAGCCAGTGGTGAGCCACTATCTGCTTTCTCAGGAAATTCCCCTCTTCAGAGCTTTCCTGGCATTTGGCCACCCTCACATCAGCAGTTACTAAGAAAGACTGACTCTATCCTTGGTAAATCCAAACAAGGGAGACCACTGGGACTGGGACTGGGACTGACTATGGGTGCCTGGCTTCCTGGATCCCAAAGTCAGAGAGTTCCATCACCAAGGAACTCCAGTCAGGTCACCTGCACACCAGTGCTCTAGCCCCACTCCTCAAAATACATGAAGAACTATTTCAATTAAAAATTAACTAATTTTATAACACCTACCCTTTTTCATGCAAAAGGCAAGTCCAACTATACAACATGCCTCACATCAGTAGTTACCAAAAAAGAATGACTCTATCCTTGGTAAATCCAAACAAGGGAGACCACTGGGACTGAGACTGGGACTGACTATGGGTGCCTGGCTTCCTGGATCCCAAAGTCAGAGAGTTTTATCACCAAGGAACTCCAGTCAGGTCACCTGCACACCAATGCTCTAGCCCCACTCCTCAAAATACATGAAGAACTATTTCAATTAAAAATAAACTAATTTTATAACACCTACCCTTTTTCATGCAAAAGGCAAGTCCAACTATACAACATGCCTCCTCTGAACTCCTTGTATTTCAATTCTGTTTGGGTTATTTTTCTCATCATATTAGGATTAGTAGGCAGAGTCTAATGGGGTATGGGTTAGTGTTAGGGATTCAGTATTTTGAAAGGAAAATGGGAAAATGAATCCAATGTGTATGCAAATATGTGCTTCACAAAAATCTTCCAACACTCAATCAGAACAATGCCTTGACATTACCTTCACCACAAGTAAGACACAATTAGAGGAGAAGAGTTAGAAAATCTGTGAATACATATCTGGAAAGGAAAGTGCTCAGGATTTCACAACCTTGGAAGTGGTAGAGGAGTTTCCAAAAGTAAGGGACAGGGTTAAAACTCCACAACCATGGAGCTCTGCTGGCCTAAAGACTTCTGGAGAAACTGCCTCTGAGGTTGGGCACTTGAAATATATGTTGTTGTCAGAATCTTTAGCTTCCTTTGTAGTGAGACCATCAAAGCTGGGTCTGCATCTATGTGACCTGGAGGATATGTTTTCTAATTTTCCAATGAACATGAGGCAGCAGTGCTGAATTCTCTCTTTGTAGGTAAACTGTTGCCACTGGGGGCTAAGTTTCTCCCCGTGTGGACTGTGAAGCCATTTGGTCATCCTCCACTTTTCATGTTTTTCTTGCTCCTGCACTGGGAGTTTGGTATTTCCTTCATGAAATACAAGGAGTTCAACTGGGAAACAGTCCTGGAGGGAGTTCTGTCACGTGTGGTGGATGAGCATCTGGGGGAGAATTCAACAACCAGGCTTCTATCCCACATTGCTTGCTCCCTTGACCATAACAACCTGATTCTGAACATTGCCCTGGCACCTCTCCATATAACAAGATGCCTTTACATACAAGGGTCGGCTGGCTGCACCATGACAGCCACAAGCCATTTGGAAGCCAATGACAGATCCACATTAAAAAAAAATGTTTTATCACACACCTGAACACCACTGCTGTAGGCCCACTACTCAGCAGCTTCCAACTTAATGTCATCTCCGTTCTATACCATTTTCATGTAACCCATTCAATCAAGGCACTTTCTGGTACACTCATGATAAGCAACAGGTAATCCAAAGGTTCTCCAGTGCCACCTGGTCATGGCAATTTCAAAAAACTCATGGTATTTATGTAGCCATTTTTCAAGGATGAATTTGAAGGCACTGTGGGTTTCAATTCATTCAGAATCTTTAAATGTTGAGGTAGCTCATTTCAATAAAAGGTCTGGAGAACTCTTGTAAGGGTCAGGTGAAGCGTGAGAGAAAGAGACCACCAAGTAACCACTCATGCAATTTGCAGAAGAGGATTTATTGAACCAGCATGCTGGGGCTCTGTGCCCACTCAAGAAGGGAAAACAGCCCAGAGCCCCAAGTAGGGAATGAGCATGGCTTAAGTACACTTTTGAAAGGTCGGGGATTTTACATGTATCACAGTCTCCTTTAACAAATCATTATACACTGTGGGAAAATTCAGCAACAACTCCTAAACATGATTAGTTCATTCATTGGCCGGAACAGGTCAGCGTGGAGTGATAGGTCATTTCTAAACGGGGTACACATTCAAACTGATTGGTTTTAGGGCCTAAAGGACTACATGATCAGTTACACAGAGTCCCGAGTTATTGGACAACTAGGGAGTCAGTGGGAATATTTACTGAGCAGTTCCAGTATTGTCCTAACAGCTACAGGGTTTTCAGGTTCTGCAGGTAGCATAGAAACCTAACACTACCTAATCCTTTACATTTTAACTCAGAACTTGCAGCTTAGAAACTTTACAACACCCGGTCTTTTACCCTTTAACTTTTATGCTTTAACTTCAATTTCTTTTCCCCTTACATTCTCCACTCCTTTTTTCTGAATACTTTTAATCTTAAAAGTAATGCATCATGATTATTGAAGGGTTTCACATTTCATGAGTTGTTTTGCGTTCCCTGGAATCATTTTCAGCATGGCCTCCATTTTAGATTTCACTCATAATTAGACCCCGATTTATGTAACTACACTGACTACCTAACTTGAAATCTGGCTTCATTCCCTCCCTCTAATTTGGAAACACCTTTCTGCTGTAAGGAAGGGGGGGCAAAGAGAATCTTTCTGGCTTCTTCAGGCTGAAAAGGGACGGTGTGGGGCAAACAGTTTGGAGTCCCACTTTAATAATCGGGTCAATCGAGGGGTCCATGACAAAAGTCCAATTGAGAAGTATTAGGCTGGAGGGCCATTCGAATGATGGGTGGTCTATAAAAGAAACAAGAATTTATTAATTTACTGGAACCATATTGATCCAGCAATAAATGTCACAGCACAGAAATATGCCAATGAGTATAATGGCCAAGACTGAGACTAACAATGTTTACCAAGAAGTACCAAGAAGCAGAGGCTAAGATATTGTTTTCATGACAAAGATCCTGAGGACATGGCTTCTATCTGAGCATGTAAATCTTTAAGGATATTTGTGACTTTGCCAGAAATGTTAGGTATGTAAACACAACAACTAACATTTAGGTTTATAGATGTCCTTTCCTTTAAGATATAGTCTAATAATTTAATGTCATCTGATCTTGCAAAATCCTTTTACAAGTATGACCTGTGTGTCTAATAGAGAAATATTTAATTCTGTTAGGGCTGGATAACCATACTAGCAAACACCAAGGCTACATGTGTAGGTTAGGAATATCTGTGGGCCTCAAATTAAAAACTTCTCTGGCAGTTTTTTTTAATAGTTATCAGGCATTCCCGTCTGAGAATCGCTTTTGTAGCCTCCAGTTTACTAGTTTTGGAAGTTACATTTAAATATTATTATCATTTAAAATGTCCAGGAACAACTGTGCTATGGCTTTAACTTTCTTTGCTAAGTGTTTAAGATGAGGCAAGTCAAACTGACTTTTGTTCTTATCAATTGTCAACAGTCAGCTGAGTTTCCCTGGGAGTCCTCGGGGGAACTTTATAGCAACTTCTCAGTTCTGCTAGTGCCATTTACCTTATGATGGGTCCAGGCCTTGCTTGACCATGTGGCTTCCCTTGGAAGCATCAGGGATTTCTCCCCTTTCTGATGACCCTCATCTTTACAGCAAATGCACTGATTGGCTTTCTGTCCTCCACTAGTCTCTTTAATCTCCCTGCTCAGGAGGTTACGTGGCCTAGAGTTGCAGAGGAGTCCTTTGGAGAAGTCCCCTATTCCCTGATTCAGACTGACTCAGGGGGCAAGAGCCGAATATTGGTTTTCTTGGCCCTTTTAATTTAACTAATTTTAAAAACTTGATCTTAAACATCCAGCAAATAAGTTAACAGCAATATATTAAGAGCACTGGGCTTTAATGTCTATCTCTCTATCCTGTAGGTGATAACTCCTTATCTTATGTTGACCTAGGGTGTGTTCTTAAAGAAATACCTCTTTAAAACATTAATAGGCAATCATTAAACCATCTATAAGCATACTTCAAAACAAAACTAACTAGGGTAAAAACATATTTAGCTTACATAATATCTACCTTGAATTCTGGCAGGGTTATACATCATAATTTCCTATTTGAGATCCTAGTAATCTTGGCAAAAACCTACTTTTGGACACAACTTTAACTGTACCGAAATCTGGCTTACTTCTTTAATAGCCACTTTCACATGTAGTGAGATGAGACAAAGTCTTATCTCAAGTAAGGCAGGGCTCTTTATAAATCTCAAGCACTATAGTTCTGAAGTTGATCATTTTACAAAGTTTACATAAATTGTTGTTCAAGTTTACATAAAAATTAGCTAACACAACATAATATCACACCTAAAACATGAATTAAAGAAAGGCTGAAAGCTTTGAACCCTTTTGTAGAAAAGTAGCAAAGTATTTTGGTGTTTTAAAATTGTATCTCAGTGTGAAAAGTAACATGGGACTGTACATATCTTATTGATAACAAGTCCAATTGTAGAACACAAATGATATGAACATGTCTCCAACATGTTTTTTTAAGCCCAGAATTACCATACAACTTTAGAACACCAGGTTGATATAATTTTCTTTTGAAGCTTTTACCTTACAGACTTGTATACCTGGAAGATAAGAACTCATTAACAGCACCATAATTAACCTTGCAAAAGCTGTGTGCTTTCATAGAACTAAGGGGGAGATCTTAGGGCTTAGATAAATGGCAGGCAACGCGTTTATTGGTAAGTTCTTCCAGATAGGCGCCATGTTGGCGTTACCAGCACCTGAAGAAAATCAGAGCGAATAAAAACAGAATGAAGATAAAGATTAAAGCAAAGGTCAATTTTTGGCAGAAGTTCCATGCTGAGGAACTGACAAAAAAGAGACCAAGGGCCATGAGGAAGCTTAGAAGGAAATAAACACTCATGAATCCTGGATGTCAGATTAAGAGGTTCTCCGAACTTGTTGTCTCCCACTGTCTGATTTCTGTTGCATTCCATCGTGCCTGGTAGTGAGCTTCAGCACTTAGTGAACTGTTCTCTTGAAGATGCTGGGGGTTCATCGGTCATCATAGGCTTGTAGTGCCTAAGCAGAAGCTGGTTGAAAGTCTAATTAGAAACTTTCTGCAATTGGCTTTGGAAGGACTTCATTATGCAGAGTAAGAGAGCACAAGAAAAGTACTGAAAAATAACAGTTGTTGTTTAACCAAAGTTGTATAATTTTTATTTTTTTTTTAGGATTACTTGCTCAAAAATTTACACACATAACCAACTTACACAGACCTCTTTTATCACTTACTTAAACCCTCTTCATTACTTAATCACATTGACTCTCTTATCCAGAAACACATTTTCCCTCTATTAAATCCATATCTAGAACCTTTTAGTTTCTCTTTTTCATCTGTTAACATCCTTTTGTTCACACTTTAAAACAATATCTGTAAATTTCTGAATTTAAGGAGATTATTTCATAGACATCAACATTTTATTAGGGTCTTTTTGAACACCTAGAAAAATTTATAAGCTTAATTTAAGACCTCTTTATTTTTATCTGTTTACACAATTTAAATTGAACCATTTGAATCACATGAATCAAAGATATTTGGACATATTTTTAAAATTTTTTTTATGAGCACTCCTCATCTGTCAATTGTGATATCACTGCAGGATATCTGGACATACACACATACGGACATACCGACATACAACACGTAACACAAGTGTAACACCCTTGTAGCTTTTTCAGGTGAAATCTCCATTGCAACGTTTCAAAACTCCACAGTTGATCAGAAAAACATTAACCTAGGTCTGTAGGACCAAAATCATGAGCTCAAAAAATACAGAATCTAAGAAAAAGCAAGAGTCCTTAAAAAAAGATGACTGGCCAGTAATTAATAAATACCATATAATTTACTTTTTGGTTGGGGTCTAGTTTGAGTTCAGGTAAAAAGACACTGAGGGGAACAGATATCATTTCATAATTTATTATCTTTGCCCAAATTAATGCACTGGAATACCTAATGAAATTTTCTCAGGCTACCCAGTTCAAATTGAAACTTTCTAATTTTTTTATCCTAAATATTTATGTTTTCTATCATGAATTATCTGAAATAAAACTAAACAATTGCTTAAACCGAACTTTTAACTGCAAGATAGTGCAATGCTTTAGAAACCCATTCAGAAACCAAATTGTTACAATTAAAAAATCATCTTTTAGATTCACATTTGGCCAAGATCATCCCCAAGAAACAATCTATAATATCAACACATTACTGCATTTATTGCCCCCTTAGTTAAGTAAACAGAGGTGGGGTAATCCCTAAAGTGCAGGTAAGGAAGGAGGAAACTCCCTAAAGCAAAATGGCTTTGGCAGCTGCTGGGAGCCCCTTAGTTCCACCTTTTACTTATAGGATTAGTTCCTCTGGCTTGGTCTGACGCCAGGCACTAGGCATTTCTCACATCTCCTAACTTTTTAGTAGTCAGATCCCCAAAAAGTTCACCTTCTGCTTGCAGTTTTTTCGAGTTTGAGAAAAGTTTAAGCGAGATATCAAAGTTTTTAGACCCCAGGCATTTCCCTCTGCAGTGGGTGTGCTCAAGCTAACTACGGGAAGAAAATAAAACACTGCTTCCTTAATCTCGCTTAACAAAGGGGGGTAAAGTTTATCAAAATTCTTTAAAACACAGCAAAGAGAGGTGTAAAAGGTGAGAACATAAAAGCTGGCAGTTCTGTTGAATTTTGGTCCCTCACAGGAGAAGCATTAGGTTAAAATTTAGCTAAAGTTACTTCCACACATCTAACGCCATTTGGAATTAGGGACTCTTCATCGGTCCAATGTAAAACAATGCCATCACACTTAACAGAGACACAGACAAAAAGATACACAAAGATCATCATGCAGCTCCCGTTCGTTCACAACCACAAGATCTACGTTCTTGTGACTCAGGGAGAATGGAGGGAAAAGGGGGGAGGAGCAGAAATATTGAGTGATAGGATCTTGGGGGAAGGGGTAGAGGTGGAGGCAGGGACCAGGAAAGGCTTCACCCATATGGCAGGAAATTTACAGAGGTCCAGCCAGGTTAAAATATATGGCTGCTGGTCTGGATGGCCACACGGCCCTGGCTGAAAGACAATATCTCTGACTTTGCAGATTAGAGGGAGGTGGAAGGGCCCTCCTGGGGGCCATTCAACTCTAAAGGTGGGCCATTCTGAAGTGCAGAGTGTCTGTCAGGTCCAGCGTTTCACTGAAAAAGAAAGATTCTTGGCCCTTGAGCTGACATCCGCCCAATGATCAAGGGTCAGAGACAGAGGTGTGGAATGGCTTTGTCCCATACTGGGAGTTACTCAAGCAAAGACAGGGACAGGATAATACAAACATGACACTAACACGGACACACAGTAAACGTTTAACACAAGTTCTGAAACAAAGATTAAAGGCAGACAGTACTCAACCTGAGAAGAAAAGTAGCTGGCAAGACCTGATGGGTCTTTTACTCTTTAACTTTTACACTTTAAATTCAATTACTTTTACCCTTACACTCTCACAGGCAAGGCTTCCCAAAGAGTGGCCAAAATGTCACATGAAGCCAGGCCCATTGAGGTCTACAATGTGAGGTCCATGTATCTATTGACTCTCAACTATGGCTGCCAAGTCTTTCAGAATAAAATCATGTGATATCCTGGCTGAGATTCCCAGTGCTTTGGGGAAAGCCACCCTGGGACTAGATCTCAGTTTTCAAGGGAGACTCTCATGTGTGGCCTCTTAAACCCGAATCCATTTCTTGGCAATACTTCTCTGAGATCAGTTCCAAAACTCAGTCTCTAAGGGGAATCACACCTGTATCAATCCAAGGTGAGCCCAGTCTTCTCTTCCAACTTCCACACAAATGACCATAATTAAAACCAAAACACTCCCACATGGCCCTCATCTTCTTCCATATAGACACTCATCATAACCTCTGGCTGTAGGTTACCATGAGAGTCGCAGCCCAAGACAGTGTCCAAAGTAAGCTCACTTGCCCCTCATTTGCCTAAAATCATGGTGGCCTGGACACCCTTCCTGTGAATCAGGAGTGATAAAATAGGCCTGCCAATAATACTGCCCTGCTTCTCCAATTTAAGGTGTACTGACTGTCAGGTATAGATTCTTTATGTGATTTGGAGTCATAAGAAAAACCAAGCTCCTCTGCAGTGGTTTGAAGAACTCATTTAGCACAAAGGATCCCTATACTAACTTGATGGAGGTCAGGAAACTAAAAGAGGAAGGGAAGAGGCTTCATTCACAATGAGTGATCTTTTTCACATTTTGTTTGTGGATACATACATGGGATCTTTCTTTAGATCTATATGGTGCTGAAAATTTAAGCCACCACCTCACACAGGGCCAAGAGGCTGATTCAGACACATCCCTTTCCAAAACAATTTAGCATAGATCCACAGGTAATCCCCATTCATTTCCATTTGAAAACAATTTTCTTCAGGCTTCAAAAAGTATAGCCTGAGGCAAAGACCTTCCTGACATTCAGGGCAACAGAACCATAGGTAAGCAAATGGCCCAAAGCAGGGTTTCTCCAATGAGACTTTCCTGGTCACACTGATATATGTGTTTTCTGAGATGCTTCTATTCTTTTCAACGATCCAGTACATGGTCATGTCAGAGAGATTGGAGGTGGTACATATCTTGGACACAAAACCACGAGCGTATTCTGGAGAGTGGCCAGAATTCAGGAAGAAATCAGGAACTTAAGAAGACAGTAGGTGTTGCCCATCAATAAGGCAAGCCAAAGTCCATTCATAAATTGGGCAGGGTGAATGCTGGGAAGCATTCTACTAGACAGGACAATCCACTGATGCATTCTATTTTCTAATGTGTACATCAACGGACAGAGTTTGATACACACACATAGAATCACTCGCCTTTTCAAATGACTTATGAGAAACAGTACACTCCAAATTAAACAAACTGACTTTCCTTCCTGTTCTCAGAACATGAGACAAAACCACAAACTCCCTCCGACACCCACAAAAGCACTACCTTCCCTCAAGTAGGTCTGTGTCTATCCGGAGTGTCCTCTGACTGGTGGGCCATACTATGTTCCCACGAAATGGCCTGTCCTGTCTCAGATCTGGTCTCCTTGGCCAACCCTATGAAGTTGTCAGGAGCCAGCTTTGAGGCACTACCTGCTTTCTCAGGAAAGGCCCCTCTTCAGAGCTCTACTAGCCTTTGGCCATCCTCACATCAGTAGGTACCAAGAGAGACTGACTCTCTCCTCTGTAAATTCGAAAAAGTGAGCCCACTGGGACTGGGACTGGAACTGTCTCTGGTTGCCTGGCTTCCTGGATCCCAAGTTCAGAGAGTTTCATCACCAAGGAAGTGAGGTGAGGTCACATCCATCAGGAACTGAATGAGGTCTCCCCTTGGCAACCACTTTGTCGTAACAGTTGCTTCAAAGGGTCCCATGAGATTGAAGCTGCCCCTAATTCCTGTGACAATTTCACAAGTTAGAATGGTATATCAATCATATGCACCCGGGAACATCTCTCCACACAGGCCTTGTTTGTACCATCTTCTCTACATTAAGAAGATAGAGGCTGATTCAGACACATCCTTTCACGTTGACCAGGTTGTTTGCCATGGAAGATGACTATTGCTCTCTCATGTCCTTCATAGCTGCCTACATGTTCTCCAGGGATCATTTCTGCATGGAAGTTTGAGGTTCTCATCAGGTGGAAGATCCCCTACCTTCCTGTATTGTAAAACCAACTCTGTGCCTGCAATTCATTAAAGTTAGATTGAGGGAACAGTGTATGGTTAAGGTTAATAACAGGTTCAATTTGGGTTACAAATCATTCTGAGCCGTGAATAATGGTATTGGGAACCTGCAATATTTATAAGAATATATATGTGAAATATAAGTATGTAAACATAAATCTAGGTAAGATTTGAAGCCCAGAATGGCATTGGGCCCTTGATTGGGATACTTAGCCTTGAATTATGTTCTGCACAGATGTCTCAGATAAATCGATATACAATGGCATTGAACCTTGTACTTTGGATGATTGAATGTCGAAGAGAACATCCAGTCAAAAAGGGATAGTCTGTAGCATTCGGAAGATAGTCGGTAGGTTTAGGAAGAAGAGTGAGTATAGGATTTGGACCAAAGTTCCTTACCAATAGCATTTCGGGTAGAGAGTGAATGTAAATGTCAGATCATGTGAAGGGTCAGTCACAATGATGCACTGGGGAAAATATGTAGGAAAGCAGATATCTATAGAGACATTAGGAAATGAGGCGAAATATAATATGAGTGATAGGATCAGACATTTTCAAGATGCTTGAAGTAGAATATATAATCTCTTGAAGAAACAAATATGTAGTCACCAAAAGGATTGACATATGAGAGCATTAGGCATCATGTACATGGATGTTTTTAGTAATCAATGCTCAATTCCATTTAGGCTTTGGTACAATCATAAGTGTGACCTTTGCATTTTGTTTCCAGAATACTACTGTGGTAAAATGTATCAGGTGACATGAGTATATCTTCCACCATTTCTGGGAGTAATATATTGAAGACGTATAAATTAGTATTGGGGGTACAAATAGGTATATCCTACGTCTATGTGTATAGAGATAATGCATTAATAGACCATATAGTGAATAAATAATATAACAGTTTTCACGTATATAATGGATTGAATTGATATCTGAAAATATATAAAAAATCTTATATTGATATACAATCATTCATTCCAACCAGTTATACATCTAACGGTAATATTAGATTTATTGTTTATCATGAAGGGTGTGTGAGTTTTGCTTCAAAAGAGATTATGGAAATCGAAAATAATGTGTTTGGAAAGAAGCCCCATGAAAAGTCCAGTCAAGAAATATGGAGGAATACAGGTGTTCTGAAGAAGGAGATGATTGAAAGTGAAACAAATGCCTATAAATTTTTGAACTTGTGGATGAAATATATATCCTATTATGTGCAAAAACTGATAAAATAGTAATGTACCAATGTTGAATAAAAATGGTCGTCAAAATACATATTATGTCCCAGGAATCTACTTGCATTGATGATAAACTATGTAAGTTACTGTAGAAATATTAGGATTTGTATACACCCTTCACTGAACTGAGTTTTCAGTACAGGAAAAAAATATGTATTTCAGGTGGATCAATATCTTGAGAATAATCTTGTGAAAATTTGATTATAAATCCACATACATGAACATGAATGAATTTAGGGATTGTTTAATAAGACACATTTATTTCATATTTTGAAAAATCTGGAGAGTGTTTATATATATACATATATATATATATATATACACACACACACACACACACACACACACACACACACACATTGACATTAAAAAGTAGCAACATATATGCCAATTGAAATACATCATGAAATATATATCATCCACAAATCCAAAAATCTTCATTTTACTGAACATAGATTTATGTATAATGTTGTTCAACTAGGATGATCACCCATAGTTTGAATTTTCAGTTCCAACAGCGTTTAGGAGGAGTGATCTCTTCTCACAAATTGTATCTGCCAAGTCAGCAACCTCACAAGTATACGTGTGGCACCAGGTAGGATTCTATATGTGCATATAAAAATGCATGTGCTGAATAGGGTACAGAGAAATGGAGACAGTAATTCACATATTTGTTAACTTTAAAAATACATGAAGAGGGGGAGGGTCAGAGCCACCAACCGCACCTGCAAGGTAGCCAGACCTGTGTCTCACCGGTAGAACAGGCCTAGCAGCCCGCCAGCGTGAAAGACACATTGCCCTGGTTGGGGGAGGGGCATAGTCGCCACGTGCCTTCAAGTTATGTGAACCTGCGACCCACAGGCAGAACAGGCCCAGCAGACTTCAGAAGGGCAGAGATGCCTCCCACGCATGCAAAGTAGGCGGACCTGCGAACACCGACAGACCAGGTTCAGGGGACCACCAGGGTGGTAGACACATCGCCCCGGTTTGGGGAGGGGCAGAGCCACCACACGCGCCTGCAATGTAGACAGACCTGCAACCCGCAGACAGAAGAGGCCCAGCAGCATGGAGGGGCAGACCCAATGCCCGCGCCTGCAAGGTAGGCGGACTTGTGACCCGCTGGCAGAACAGGACCATCGCCCGCAGAAGGGTAGAGACGCTGCCTGCTCCTGCAGGTAGGCGGACCTAAGCCAAAGTTAATCAAAGGGATAAAGAGGGACACTACATACTGCTCAAGGGAACCATTCACCAACAAAACAAAAATATCATAAATATATATGCCCCAAATAATGGTGCAGTTATGTTCATCAAACAAACTCTTCTCAAGTTCAAGAGTCTAATAGACCACAATACAATAATCATAAAAGACTTCAAAACACCTCTCTCACTACTGGACAATTCTTCCAAACAAAAGTTGAATAAGGAAACTATAGAACTCAATAACACAATTAATAACCTAGACTTAATTGACATATAATTAAATATACCACACAAAATCATGCAGTTAAACTTTTTTTTCTCAGCAGCACATGGATATCTCTCAAAAATAGATCATATATTATGTCACAGGGCAACTCTTAGACAATATAAAGGAGTACAGATAATACCAGGCATCTTATCTGGTCATCGTGGAATGAAACTGAAAATCAATGATAAAAGAAAGAAGGAAAAATCATGCATCACTCGGAGAATGAACAATAGGTTACTGAATGATCAACGGGTTTTAGAAGACACCAAGGAGGAAAATAAAAAATTCTAAGAGATAAATGAAAAGACACACACAACATATCGGAATCTATGGGACACTTTGAAAGCAATTCTAAAAGGATAATTCATTGCTTGGAGTTCTTTCCTTAAAAAAAGAAAAAACCAACAAATAAATAATCTCATAGTTCATCTCAATGTCTTACAAAAACATGAGCAAAACAACAGCAAAAGAAGTAGAAGGCAAGAAATAATTAAAATCAGAGCTGAAATTAATAAAATCGAAACAAAAGAAACAATTGAAAAAATTGACAAAACTAGAAGTTGGTTCTTTGAAAAAATAAATAAAATCAACAGACCCTTAGCCGTGTTCGCAAAGAGAAGACGAGAGAGAACTCAAATTACTAGCATACGGGATGAAAATGGCAATATCACAACAGAAATATCAGAAATACAGAAGATAATCAGAAATTATTTTGAATCTATATACTCGAATAAATTAGAAGATAGTGAAGGCATCGATAAATTTCTTAAGTCATATGATCTGCCCAGATTGAGTCAGGAGAATATAGACAACCTAAACAGACCAACATCAATTGAGGAAATAGAAGCAACCATCCAAAGACTACCAACTAAGAAAAGCCCAGGACTGTATTGGTATACAGCAGAGTTTTACAAAACCTTTAAAGAGGAACTAACACCAATACTTTTCAAGATATTTCAGGAAATAGAAAAAGAGGAAGAACTTCCAAATTCATTCTATGAGGCCAATATCACCCTGATTCCAAAACCAGACAAAGACACTTCAAAGAAACAAAACTACAGACCAATATCTCTAATGAACCTAGATGCAAAAATCCTCAATATAATTCTGGCGAATCAGATACAAAAACATATGAAAAAAATTGTGCAACATGATGAAGTAGGATTCATCCCTGAGATACAAGGCTGGTTCAATATACAGAAATCAATAAATGTTATTCACCACATCAATAGACTTAAAAATAAGAACTATATGATGATCCCGATAGATGCAGAAAAAGCATTCAACAAAGTACAGCATCCCTTTATGTTCAAAACTCTAGAAAAACTAGGGATAACAGGAACATACCTCAATATTGTAAAAGCAATCTATGCTAAGCCTCAGGCTAGCATCATTCTGAATTGAGAAAAACTGAAGGCATTCCCTCTAAAATCTGGAAACAGATAGGGATGCCCTCTCTCAACACTTCTCTTCAACATAGTTCTTGAAACAGTGGCCAGAAAAATTAGACAAATGAAAGAAATTGAAGGCATAAAAATAGGAAAAGAAGAACTTAAATTATCACTATTTGCAGTTGACATGATTCTATACCTAGCAGACCCAAAAGGGTCTAAAAAAGAAATTATTAGAGCTAATAAATGAACTCAGCAAAGGCAGGAGATAAAATCAACATGCATAAATCAAAGGCATTTCTGTATATCAGTGACAAATCCTGTGAAATGGAAATGAGGACAACCACTCTCTTCAGAATATCATGAAAAAAAAAATAAAATACTTCGGAATCAACCTAACAAAAGAGGTGAAAGACTTATACAATGAAAACTACAGAACCCTAAAGAGAGAAATAGAAGAAGATCTTAGAAGATGAAAAAATATACCCTGTTCATGGATAGACAGAACTAACATTATCAAAATGGCGATATTACCAAAAGTTCTCTAAAGGTTTAATGCAATGCCAATCAAAATCCCAAAGGCATTTCTTGTAGAAACAGATAAAACAATTATGAAATTCATATGGAAAAATAAAAGACCCAGAATAGCAAAAACAACTCTAAGCATGAAGTGTGAATCAGGCGGTATAGCAATACCAGACTTCACACTATACTACAGAGCAATAGTAAACAAAAGAGCATAGTACTGGTACCAAAGCAGGGGGGTGGACCAATGGTACAGAATAGAGGACACAGAAACCAATCCACAAATCTACAACTATCTTATATTTGATGAAAGGGCTAATAGCATGAAATGGAGGAAGGATAGCATCTTCAACAAATGGTGCAGAGAAAACTGGAATTCCATATGTAACAAAATGAAACTGAATCCCTTTCTCTCGCCATGCACAAAAGTTAACTCAAAATGGATCAAAGAGCTTGATATTATATCAGAGACATGGCATCTGATAGAAGAAAACTTTGACTACGATCTACATACTGTGGGGTCGGGCTCCAAATTCCTCAATAGGACACCCATAGTACAGAGTTAATAACTAGAATCAAAAAATGGGACTTACTCAAACTAAATAAGTTTTTCTCAGCAAAAGAAACAATAAGAGAGGTAAATAGGGAGCCTACATTCTGGGAACAAATATTTACTCCTCACACTTCAGATAGAGCCCTAATATCCAGAGTATACAAAGATCTCAAAAATTTAAACAATAAGAAAATGAATATCCCACTCAACAAATTGGCCAAGGACCTGAACAAACACTTCTCAGAGGAGGACATACAATCAATCAATAAGTACATGAAAAAATGCTCACCATCTCTAGCAGTCAGAGAAATGGAAAACAAACCCACCCTAAGATACCATCTCACTGCAGTAAGATTGGGAGCCATTATGAAGTCAAACGACAACAAGTGCTGGCGAGGATGTGGGGAAAAGGGTACACCTGTACATTGCTGGTGGGACTGCAAATTGGAGCAGCCAATTTGGAAAGCAGTATAGAGATTTCTTGGAAAGCTGGGAATGGAACCACCATTTGATCCAGCTATTACCCTTCTCGGTATATTCCCTAAAAATATGAAGAGCATGCTACTGGGACACTGATAAATCGATGATCATAAAAGCACAATTCACAATAGCAAGACTGTGGAACCAACCGAGATGCCCTTCAATAGATGAATGGATAAAAAAATGTGGCATTTATACACAATGGAGTATTACACTGAATTAAAAAATGACAAAAATCATACAATTTGCAGAGAAATGGATGACATTAGAACATATTATGCTAAGTGAAGATAGCCAAACCCTAAAAAACAAATGCCAAATGTTTTCTTTGATATAAGGAGAGTAACTAAGAACAGAGTTGGGAGGAAGAGCATGAGAAGGATTTTAACATTAAACAGGGGTGAGAGGTGGGAGGGAAAAGAAAAGAGAAGGGAAATTGCATGGAAATGGAAGGAGACCCTCATGGTTATACAAAATTAAATACAAGAGAAAGTGAAGGGAAAGGGGAAAAAAACAAGGGAAAGAAATGTATTATAGTAGATGGGGTAGATAGGGAAGATTGCACGGGAGGGAAAGGGAGATAATAGAGGAAAGGAAAGGCAGCAGAATACAACAGACACTAGTATAGCAATATGTAAAACAGTGGATGTGTAACCGATGGGATGCTGCAATCTGTATACGGGGAAAAATGGAAGTTCATAACCCACTTGATTCAAAATGTGAAATATGATATGTCAAGAACTATGAAATGTTTTCAAGAACCAACAATAAAATTTAAAAGAAAAAAAAACGCATGGAGAACTATTTCAATTAAAAATTGACTAGATTTATAACACCTACACTTTATCATGCAAAAGGCAAGTCCAACTAAACACCATGCCTCCTCAGAACTACTTGTATTTCTATTATGTTTGGGTTATTTTTCTCCATCATATTAGGATTAGTAGTCAGAGTCTAGTAGGTTATGCGTTAGTGTCAGGGATTCAGCATTTTGAATGGAAATAGGAAAATAAATCCAATGTGTACGCAAATATGTGCTACAAAAAAATCTTCCCACTCTCTTCCAGAAAAATGCTTTGACGTTACCTTCACCCCAAATAAGAAACAATTAGAGGAGGAGATTTAGAAAATCTGTGAATACATATCTGGAATGAAAAATGCTCAGGAGTTCACAAACTTGGAGGTGGTAGAGGAGTCTCCCAAAGTAAGGGACAGGGTAAACCCTCCACAAACATGGAGTTCTGCTGGCCTAAAGCATTCTTGAGAAACTGCCTCTGAGGATGGGCACTTGAAATATATGTTGTTGTCAGGAGCTTTAGCTTCCTTTTTAGTGAGACCATCAAAGCTCGGTCTGCATCTATGTGACCTGGAGGACATCGTTTATTATTTTCCATTGAACATGAGGCAGCAGTGGTGATTTCCCTCTTTGTAGGTAAACTGTGGCCACTGGGGGCTAAGTGTCTCCCCGTGTGGACTGTGAAGCCTTTTGGTCATCCTCCACTTTTCGTCGTGTTTCCTGCTGCTGCACTTGGAGTTTGGTATTTGCTTCACGAAATACAAGGAGTTTGACTGGGACACAGTGCTGGAGGGAGTTCTGTCACGTGTGGATTTTCAGGGTCTGCAAGAGAATGCACCAACCAGGCTTCATTCCCACATAGCTTGCCCCCTTGTCCATAGCAACCTGATTCTGAACATTGCCATGAAAACCCTCCATATAACAAGATGCCTTTACATATTAGGGTCTGCTCACTGCATCGTGTCAGTGACAAGCCATTTGGAAATCAATGGCAAATCCACATGGCCCCACCACAAATGATTTATCACAGACCTGCACACTATAGCTCTGGCCCCACTAGTCATGAGGGTGCAACTTACTGGCATCACTGTTCTACACCATTTTCATAAAACCCAGACAATCAAGGTACTGTCTGTACACTCATGATCAGTAAAAGGGAATCCAAAGGTTCTCCAGTGCCACCTGGTCATGGGAATTTTAAAAATTTCATGGTATTTATCTACCCATTATTTAAGGATGATGTTGGAGGCACTGTGGGTTTCAATTCATTCAGAAACCATTAAATGGTGAGGAAGCTCATTTCAATGAAATCTCTGCAGAACACTCACAGGCAATTCTTCCGAGAGAGTGGCCAAAAGGTCACATGAAGCCAGGCCCATTGAGGTCTACAATATGAGGTCCATGTGTGTTGTGACTCTCAACTATGGCTGCTACGTCTTTCAGAATAAAATCATGTGATATTCTGGCTAAGATTCCCAGTGTTCTGTGGAAAGCCACCCAGGGCCTAGATCTCAGTTTCTAAGGGCGACTCTCATGCGTGGCCTTCAAAAATTCAAAAACAATTGATGGCAATACTTCTCTGAAGTAAGTTCCAGAACTCAGTCTCTAAGGGAAATTACACCAGACTTCAAGCCAAGGTGGACCCAGTCATCTCTTCCAACCGCCACACAAATGTACACAATTAAAACCCAAACACTCCCTCATGTCTCTCATCTTCTTCCATATAGACACTCATCATAACTTCTGGCTGAAAGTTTCCATGATGGGTGCAGCCCAAGACAGTGTCCAAATAAGCTTCCTTACCCCTCATTTGCCTAAATTCAGGGTGGCCTGCACAGGTTTCCTGAGAACCAAGAGTGATAATAGAGGCCTGCTGTTAATTCTGCTATACTTGTATAATTTGAGGGCTACTGACTGTCAGGTATAGATTCTTTTTGTGATTTGGAGACATGAGAAAACCCAAGCACCTATGGGCTAGCCTCTGCAGGGCTTTTAAGAACTCATTTGACCCAATGAATCCCTATTCTCAATTGATGGAGGTCGGGAACCTTATAGAGGAAGGCGAGAGACTTCATCCACAATGACTGCTCTTTTTGCCATTTTGGTTTTGGATGCACACGTGGGATGTATCTTTAGATCCATCAGGTGCTGACAATCTAAGCCACAGCCGCACACAGGGCCAAGAGTCTGATTCAGATACATCCCTTTCCAAAACAATTAAGCAAAGAGCCACAGGTGATGCCCAGTCATTTCCGTTTGAAAACTGTTTTCTTCTGGCTTTACAAAGGGGTGGCCGAAGGCAAAGACCTTACTGACATTCAGGGAAACAGAACAATAGTTAAGCAAAAGGCCCCAAGCAGGGTTTCTCCACTGAGACTTTCCTGGTCACACCGATATCTGAGTTTTCCGATTTGCTAGCCATTCCTTTCATCTAACCAGTACATGGCCATGTCACAGAGCTTGGAGGTGGTACATAACTTGGACAAAAAAACCATGAGCCTATTCTGGAGAGTGGCCAGAATTCAGGAAGAAAACAGGAACTTAGGAAGTTAGTAGGTGTTCCTCATGGAATAGGCAAACCTCAGTCCATTCATTAATTGGGCATGATGAATGCTGGGAAGCTTTCACCTAGACAGGACACAACCATTGAGCCATTTTCTTTTCTAATGTCTAAACCCAAGGACACAGTGGGATACACAGACATAGAAAAATTCTTCTTGTCAAATGACTTACTAGAAATAGTCCACATCAATCCAAATAAACCTCCTTTTTTACCTATTCTCAGTACATGAGACAGAACCACAAACTGACATCCACACACACCAAGGCTCCTCCTTCCCACAAGTAGGTCTGTGACTATCCGGAGTCTCCTCTGACTAGTAGGCCAAAAGATGTTCACCAGAAATGGTCAGTCCTGTCTCAGATCTGGTCTCCTTGGCCAATTATGTGAAGTTGTCAGGAAGCAGTGGTGAGCCATTTCCTGCCTTCTCAGGAAAGGACCCTCTTCAAAGCTTTCTTGGCATTTAGAAATCCTCACATCAGTAGGTACCAAGAAAGACTGACTCTGTCCTTGGTAAATCCAAACAATTGGGACTGAGACTGGGACTGGCTCTGGGTGCCTGGATTCCTGGATCACAAAATTCACAGAGTTTCATCACCAACGAAATGAGGTGAGGTCACTTCTTTCAGAAAATGAATGAGGTCACTGCCTTGGCCACCACTTTGTTCTAACAGTTGCTTCCTAGGGTCTCATTAAAAGAAGGCTGCCCCTATTTCCTGTAAAACTTTCACAATTTAGAATGGTAGAGAAACCAAAGGCACCTGGGAAGAGCTCTCCACACAGTCCTGGTTTGATACATCTTTCCTACATTAAAAAGAGATAGGCTGATTCAGACACATCCTTTCATCCTGATCGGGTTGTTTGCAAATGAAGATGACTTTTGCTGTCTCAGGTCCTTCATTGCATCCTACGTCTTCTCCAGGATAATTTCTGTATGGATTTTGAGGTACTCAGCAGGTGGAAAATCTCCTAATTTCCTGTATTGTAATACTAACTTTGTCCCTGCTCTTCTGTAAAGTGAGATTGAGTGAACAGTGTATGGTTAGGGTTAATAGCATGTTCGATTTGGGTTATCAATTACACACATGAGTTCAAGCCCATTTGGACCCAGTCATTTCTTCCAACTGCCACACAAATGACCACAATTAAAATCAAAACACTCCCCACATAGCCCTCATCTTCTTCGATATAGACACTCCTCATAACCTCTGGCTGGAGTTTTCCATGAGGGGCACAGCCCAAGACAGTGCCCAAAATAAGCTCCCTTGCTAATCATTTGCCTAAAGTCAGGGTGGCCTGGGCACCCTTCCTGTGAACCAGGAGTGATCAAATAGTCCTGCAATTAATACTGCTCCACTTCTCCACTTTGAGGCCTTCTTACCGTGGGGTTTAGATTCTTCTTTTTTAAAAACTTTTTGGAATTTTAATTGGAAAGTAAAAAAAAAAAAATTGTGTTGCAGAATATTAAATTTCTTATGGAAAATTCTTCATCTTGTTTGTGAAGGAAACCTTGATGCCTTGCCAATCTGGTTATATGGAGACACTCAAAATTTTCTGTTACATACTACATGGATCAATGTTTACAGCACATAGTTTTTTAAAACTGAAAGGCAGATAACAGCAAGTAAGATAACAAATAAAAGATAATTTTATTTAAAAGTAAAGTTGTAAAATGATTCAATTTT
This sequence comes from Callospermophilus lateralis, assembly GCF_048772815.1. Classification (NCBI taxonomy): domain Eukaryota; kingdom Metazoa; phylum Chordata; class Mammalia; order Rodentia; family Sciuridae; genus Callospermophilus; species Callospermophilus lateralis. Next base: position 1,864,252 of record NW_027510156.1, read on the forward strand.
TGGAAATTCAATTCCTTTTTTTTTCTTTTTTTTTGGTTGTTCAAAACATTATAAAGCTCATGATATATCATCTTTTATACATTTGACTCAATTGGGTTATGAACTCCCATTTTTACCCCAAATACAAATCGCAGAATCTCATCAGTTACTCACTTACGTTTTTACATAATAGCATATTAGTGATTGTTGTATTCTGCTACCTTTCCTATCTCCTATTATCCCCCCTCCCCTCCCCTCCCATCTTCCCTCTCTACCTCATCTGCTGTTGTTGAATTCTCTCCCTTGTTTCCCCCCTTTCCCCTCACAATCTCATATATGTAATTTTGTGTAACATTGAGTGTCTCGTACCATTTCCATATGCTTTCTCTTCTCTCTCCCTTTCTCTCCCCTCACTCATCTCTGTTTAGTGTTAATATTTTTCTCATGATCTTCCTCCCTTTTCTGTTCTTATTTGCTCTCTTTATGTCAAAGAAAATATTTGGCATTTGTTTTTTAAGGATTGGCTGGCTTCGCATAGCACAATCTGTTCTAATGCCATCCATTTCCCTGTAAATTCTATGATTTTGTCATTTTTTAATGCTGTGTAATACTCCATTGTGTATAGATGCCACATTTTTTTTTTATCCATTCGTCTATTGAAGGGCATCTTGGTTGGTTCCACAGTCTAGCTATTGTGAATTGTGCCGCTATGATCATTGATGTGGCAGTATCCCTATAGTGCGCTCTTTTAAGATTCTCAGGGAATAGTCCAAGAAGGGCAATAGCTGGGTCAAATGGTGGATCCATTCCCAACTTTCCCAGGAATCTCCATACTGCTTGACAAATTGGCCTCTCCAATTTGCAGTCCCACCAGCAGTGTACAAGTGTACCCTTTTTCCCACATCCTCACCAACACTTATTGTTGTTTGATTTCATAATGGCTGCCAATCTTACCGAAGTCAGATGGTGTCTTAGGGTGGTATTGACTTGCATTTCTCTGACTGCTAGAGATGGTGAGCATTTTTTCATGTACTTGTTGATTGATTGTATGTCCTCCTCTGGGAAGTGTCTGTTCAGGTCCTTGGCCAATTGGTTTATTGGGTTATTTGATATCTCATTGTTTGGTTTTTTTGAGTTCTTTATATATTCTGGATATTAGGGCTCTATCTGAAGTGTGAGGGGTAAAAATTTGTTCCCAGGATGTAGAGTCTCTATTTACCTCTCTTATTGTTTCCCTTGCTGAGAAAAAACTTTTTAGTTTAAGTAAGTCCCATTTGTTTATTCTTGTTATTAACTCTTGGGATATGGGTGTCCTATTAAGGAATTTGGAGCCCGACCCCACAGTATGTACATCGTAGCCAACTTTTTCTTCTATCAGACGCAGTGTCTCTGATTTTATACCTAGCTCCTTGATTCATTTTGAGTTAACTTTTGTGCATGGCGAGTAAAAGGGTTTCAGTTTCATTTTGTTGCATAAAGATTTCCAATTTTTCCTGCACCATTTGTTTAAGATGCTATTCTTCCTCCATTACATGCTTTTAGCTCCTTTTTCAAATATAAGAAAGTTGTACTTTTGTGGATTCGTTTCTGTGTCTTCTATTCTGTACCATTGGTCCACCTGCCTATGTTGATACCAGTACCACGCTGTTTTTGTTACTATTGCTTTGTAGTACAGTTTGAACTCTGGTATCACTATACCTCCAGATTCACACTTCCTGCTTAGAATTGCTTTTGCTATTCTGGGTCTTTTGTTTTTCCATATGAAATTCATGATTGCTTTATCTATTTCTACAAGAAATGCCATTGGGATTTTGATTGGCATCGCATTAAACCTGTAGAGAACTTTGGGTAATATCGCCATTTTGATGATGTTAGTTCTGCCTATCCATGAACAGGGTACATTTTTCCATCCTCTAACATCTTCTTCTATCTCTCTCCTTAGAATTCTGTAGTTTTCATTGTATAAATCTTTCACCTGTTTTGTTAGGTTGATTCCCAAGTATCTTATTTTCTTTGAGGATATTGTGAATTTGGTGGTTTCCCTCATTTCCATTTCAGAAGATTTGTTGCTGATATACAGGAATGCCTTTGATTTATGCATGTTGATATTATATCCTGCCACTTTGCTGAATTCATTTATTAACTCTAGCAGTTTCTTTGTAGACCCTTTTGGGTCTATTAAATATATTATCTTGTCATCCACAAACAGCGATAATTTAAGTTCTTCTTTTTCTATTTTTATGCCTTTAATTTCTTTGGTCTGTCTAATTGCTATGGCTAGTATTTCAAGAACTAAATTGAATAGAATTGGTGATAGAGGGCATCCCTGTCCTTTTCCAGATTTTAGAGGGAATGCCATTAGTTTTTCTCCATTTAGGATGATTCTAGCCTGAGGTTTAGCATATATAGCTTTTACCATGTTGAGGTAAGTTCCTCTTATCCCTAGTTATTATAGTGTTTTGAATATAAAGGGATGCTATACTTTTTCGAATGCTTTTTCTGCATCTATCGAGATGATAATATGGTTCTTGTTTTTAAGTCTATCGATGTGGTGTATTACATTTATTGATTTCCATATATTGAAACAGCCATGCATCCCAGGGATGAATCCTACTTGATCATGAAGCACAATTTTTTTGATATGCTTTTGTATTCGATTCACAAAGATTTTATTGAGAATTTTTGCATTCAAGTTCATTAGAGATATTGGTCTGTAGTTTTCTTTCTTTGAAGTGTCTTTGTCTGGTTTTGGGATCAGGGTGATGTTGGCCTCATAGAATGAATTTGGAAAAACTCCTTCTTTTTCTATTTCTTGATATATCTTGAAAAATATTGGTATTAATTCTTCTTTGAAGGTTTTGTAGAACTCCGCTGTATACCCATCCAGTCTAGGGCATTTTTTGGTTGGTGGTCTTTTGACGGTTTCTTCTATTTCTTCCTTTGTTATTGGTCTATTTAAATTGTGTGTGTCTTCCTGACTCAATCTTGGCAGATAATATGACTTAAGAAATTTATCAATATCTTCATTATCTTCTATTTTATTGAAATATAGGGTTTCAAAATACTTTCAAATTATCTTGTGTATTTCTGTAGTGTGTGTTTTGATATTGCCTTTTTTAACCCATATGTCAGTAATTTGAGTTCTCTCTCTTCTTCTCTTCTTTTGCATGGCTAAGGGCCTGTCAATCTTATTTATTTATTCAAAGAACCAACTTTTATTTTTTTATCAATTTTTTCAATTATTTTTGGGTTTCAATTTCGTTGAATTCTCCTCTAATATTAATTATTTCTTGTCTTCTAGTACATTTGCTATTGTTTTGCTCTTCCTTTTCGAGGTTTTTGAGGTGTAGTGTGAGTTCATTTATTTGTTGTTTTTTTCTTTTTTTGAGGAAAGAATTCCAAGAAATGAATCTCCCTCTTAAAACTCCTTTCATTGGGTCCCATGGAATCCAGTATGTTGTTTCTAAATTGTCATTTGTCTCTAAGAATTTTTTATCTCCTTCTTTATGTCTTCTGTAACGTATTGATCATTCAGTATCATACTGTTCATTTTCCATGTTATGTAGAATTTTCCCTTCCTTCTTTGCTCATTGATTTTAAGTTTCATTCCCTTATTCAGATATGGTGCATGGTATTATCTCCATACCTTTATATTTATTAAGAGTTTTTCTACGGCATAACATATGGTCTATATTTGAGTAGGATCAATGTGCTGCTGTGAAGAACGTGTATCCACTTGACGATGGTTGATATATTCTATATATGTTGGTTAAGTCTAGGTTATTGATTGTGCTATTGAGTTATATACTTTCTTAATTCAGCTTTTGTCTAGAGGATCTGTCTAATGGCGAGAGCTGTGTTGAAACCACCCCAAATTATTGTGTTATAGACTATTTGACTCTTGAACTTGAGGAGAGTTTGTTTTATGAACTTTGCAGCACCATTGTTTGGTGCATACAAATTGATAATCGTTATCTCTTGTTGGTGAATGGTACCTTTTAACAGTATATAGTGTCTTCTTTATCACTTTTTATTAAGGAGGATTGAAGTTGATTTTATTCGATATGAGTATGGCCACTCCTGCTTGCTTCTGAGGGCCAACGATGGCTGCCAAGTCTTTCAGAATAAAATCATGTGATATTCTGGCTGAGATTCCCATTGCTCTGTGGAAAGCCACCTTGTGCCTAGATCTCAGTTTCAAAGGGCGACTCTCATGCGTGGTCTCCTAAAAACCAACACAATTCACGGAAATACTTCTATGAGGTCAGTTCCAGAACTCAGGCTCTATGGGGAATCACACCAGAGTTCAAGTCCAGGTGGACCCAGTCATCTCTTCCAACTCCCACACAAATGAACACAATTAAAACCAAAACACTCCCACATGGCCCTCATCTTCTTCCATATAGACACTCATCATAACTCCTGGATGGAGGTTTCCATGAGGTTCGCAACCCACGACAGTGTCCAAAATAAGCTTCCTTGCCTCTCATTAGCCTAAAGTCAGGGTAGCCTGGACACCCTTCTTGTGAACCAGGAGTGATCAAATAGGCCTGCCTTTAATACTGTTCTGCTTCACTAATTTGAGTCCTACTGAAAGTCAGGTATAGATATTTTATGCAATTTGGAGTCATGAGAAACACAAGCACATCTGCAGAGCATTGAAGAACTCATTTGACCCAAAGGATCCTATTCTCACTTGATGGAGGTCAGGAACCTAACAGAGGAAGGCAAGAGTCTTCATCCACAATGACTGCTCTTTTTGCCATTTTGGTTCTGGAACCACACATGGGATCTTTCTTTAGGTCCATCAGGTGCTGAGAATCTAAGCCACAGCCTCACACAGGGCCAAGAGGCAGATTCAGACACATTCCTTTCCAAAGTAATTAAGCAAAGAGCCACAGGTGATGCTCATTTATTTCCATTTTAAAACTGTTTACTTCAGGCTTTACAAAGGAGTAGCCTGGGGCAAAGACCTTCCTGACATTCAGGGCAACAGAAGAATAGGTAAGCAAAAGGCCCAAAGCAGGGTTTCTCCACTGAGACTTTCTTGGTCACACTAATATCTGAGATTTCTGAGATACTCGCCATTCCCATCAGCTATCCAGTACATGGGCATGTCACAGAGCTTGGAGGTGGTACTTATCTTGGACACAAAACCATGATTGTATTCTGGAGAGTGGCCAGAATTTAGGAAAAAAACAGAAACTTGGGAAGATGGCAGGTGTTGCCCATCCATAAGGCAAGCTGCAGTCCATTCATAAGTTGCGCAGGATGAATGCTGGGAAGCTATCTAGTAGACAAAACACATCCATTGATGCATTCTCTTTTCTAATGTCTACAACCACGGACACAGTGGGATATATAGATACAGAAACACTCTCCTTCTCAAAGGACTTACTAGCAACAGATCACTCCAAAACAAAGAAACCACTTTTCCTACCTATTCTCAGAACATGAGACAAAACCACAAACTCACACTCACACCCACAAAGGCACCTCCTTCCCCCAAGTATGTCTGTGACTATCCGGAGTGTCCTCTGACTGTTGGACCATACTATGTTCCCCCAAAATGTCATGTCCTATCTCAGATCTGTTCTCTTTGGCCAACTCTGTCAAGTTTTCAGGAGCCTGTGGTGAGCAACTACCTGCTCTCTCTGGAAAGACCAGTCTTCAGAGTTTCCAGGCATTTGGCCCTCCTCACATCAGTAGGTACAAAGAAAGACTGACTCTGTCTTGTTAACTCCAAACAAGTGAGCCCACTGGGACTTGGACTGGGACTGACTTTGGGTGCCTGGCTTCCTGGATCCCAAGATCACAGAGTTCCATCACCAAAAATGTAAGGTGAGGTCACTTCCTTCAAGAACTGAATGAAGTCACTGCCTTAGAAACAACTTTGTTTTAACAGTTGCTTCCAAGGGTCCTATGAGATAGAGGCTGCCCCTACTTGCTGTGACTCATTCATTAGTTAAAATGGTGTATCAACTATAGGCACCAAGGAACAGCTCTCCACACAGGCCTGGTTTGGTCCATCTTCTCTGCATTAAGAAGAGAGAGGCTGATTCAGACACAACCCTTCATGCTGAGTAGGTTGTTTGCCATGGAAGATGACTGTTGCTCTCTCAGGCCCTTAATAGCTGACTACATCTTCTCCAGTGATAATTTCTGCATGGTCCTTTTAGGTTCTCAGCAGGTGGAAGATCCCCTATATTCCTGTATTGTAAGACCAACTCTGTCCCTGCTCTTCTGTAAATTAGATTGAGGGAAAAGTGTATTATTATTGTTAATAACATGTATGATTTGGGTTTGAAATCATTCTGTAGAATGAATAATGGTATTGGGAACCTGCAACATTTATAAGTATACATAGGTGAAATACAAGTATGAAAAGAGACATCTATTTAAGTTTTGAAGCCCAGAAGTGCATTGAGCGCTTGATTGGGATACTTAGCTTTGAATGATGTCCTGCACAGTTGTCTCAGATAAATCCATATACAATGGCATTGAACCTTGTACCATCGATGATTGAATGTGGAAGAGAACATCCGGTCAAAAAGGGATAGTCGGTAGGATTAGGAAGATAGTGGGTAGGTTTAGAAAAAAGAGTGAATACAGGATTTGGTCCAAAAGTTTTTTAGCAATAGGGTTTCGGGTAGAGGGTGAATGTAAACGTCATCACATGTGAATTGTCAGTCACAATGATGAACTGGAGAAAATATGTAGGAAAGGAATATTTGAAGACGTATAAATTAATTGGGGGTAAAAATAGGTGTACCCTGTGTCTATGAATATAGAGATAATGCATGAATAGACCATACTGTGAATAAATAATATAACTGGTTCCAACTTTAAAAAATGGATTGAATTGATATCTGAAAATATACAGGAAACCTCATATTGATATACAATCATTCATTCTAATCAGTTATACATCTAATGGTGATATTTGGTTTATGATTTATCATAAAGAGTGTGTGAGTTTTGCTTCAAAATTGATTATAGAAATCGAAAATAATGTATTTGGAAAGAAGTCTCATAAAAAGACAAATCATGAAACCTGGAAGAATACATGTGTTCTGAAGAAGGAAGTGATTGAAATTGAAACAAATGCCTATAAATTTGTGAACTTGTGGATGAAATATATATCCTAAGTTGTGCAAAAACTGAAGAAATAATAATGTACCAGTGTTGAATATAAATGAACATCAAAATACACATCATGACCCATAGGAATCTACTTGCATTGATGTTAACCTGGGTCAGTTAATACAGAATATTAAGGATTTGTATCCACCATTCACTGAAGTTAGTTGTCAGTAAAAGGAAATAAATATGTATTTCAGGTGGATGAATATTTCTGAGATTAATCTTGTGAAATTTGATTATATTTCCTCATAAATGAACATTAATGAATGTAGAGAGTGTATATAAGACACATATATTTCATATTTTGAAAAATCTGGAGAGTGTATGTGTGTGTGTATGTATGTATATATATATATATATATATATATATATATATATATATCACACGGACATTAAAAAGCAGCAATATATATGCCAATCGAAATTCATAATGAGATATATAACATCTACTGATGCAAAAATATATATTTTACTGAACATGGATTTATGTATAATGTTGTTCTACTAGGAAGCTCACCCATAGGTTGAATTTTTAGTTCCAACAGCGTTTAGGAGGGGTGATTTCTTCTCACAATTTATATCTACCATGTCAGCCACCTCACAAAAATGTACGTGTGATACCAGGTAGGATTCTATAAGTGCATATAAAAATACATGTGCTGAATAGGCAACAGAGAAAGGAAGACAGGAATTCACATATTTGTTAACTTTAAAAACACATGGAAAACTTTCAAATAAAAATTGACTAGATTTATAACACCTACCTTTATTATGCAACAGGCAAGTCCAAAAATACACCATGCCTCCTCTGACCTGCTTGTATTTCTATTCTGTTTGGGTTATTTTTCCCATCATATTAGGATTAGTAGTCAGAGTCTAGTAGGGTATGTGTTAGTGTCAGGGATTCAGTATTTCAAATGGAAAATAGAAAAAAGAATTTAATGTCTATCAAATATGTGCTACCCCAAAAATTATCCAACTCTCATCCAGAACAATGCCTTGACATTACCTTCGCCCCAAGTAAGACACAATTAGAGGAGAGGAGTTAGAAAATCTGTGAATATATATCTGGAATGGAAAATGCTCAGGAGTTCACAAACTTGGAGGTGATAGAGTAGTTTCCAAAAGTAAGGGACAGGAGAATGCACCAACATGGCTTCTATCCCACATAGCTTACCCCCTTGTTCATGCAACCTGATTCTTAACATTTCCCTGAAACCTCTCCATATAACAAGATGCCTTTACAAATAAGGGTATGCTGACCTCACCATGTCAGTCACAAGCCATTTGGAAGCCAATGGCAGATCCAAATGGCCACATCAGAGATGTGTTATCACAAACCTACACACCACTGCTCTACGCACACTTCTCACCAGGCTCCAACTTACTGGCATCTCTTTTCTACATCTTTTTCATGAAACCCAGTAAATCAAGGCACTGTCTGTTATACACATGATCAACAACAGGACATTTAAAGAGTCTCCAGTTCTACCTGGTAATGGGAATTTCAAAAAATTTTGGTATTTATTTAGCCATTTTACAAGGATGAAGTTGGAGGCATTGTGGGTTTCAATTCATTCAGGAACTATTAAAGGGTGAGGAGGGACATTTCAATGAAAGCTGTGGAGAACTCACAGAGGCAAGTCTTTTCAAAGAGGGGCCAAAAGTCACAGGAAGCCATGCCAAATGAGGTCTCCAATGTAAGATCCATGTGTGTTTTGACTCTCAACTATGGCTGCCAAGTCATTCAGAATAAAATCATGTGATACCCTGACTGAGATTCCCAGGGCTCTGTGGAAAGCCACCTTGGTATCAGTTTCCAAGTGTGACTCTCAAGCATGGCCTCCAAAAATCCCTACACATTTCATGGCAATACTTCTCTGAGGTCAGTTCCAGAAATCAGTCTCTAAGGGGAATCACACCAGAGTTCAAGCCTAGGTGGACACAGACATCTCTTCCAACCCCCACACAAATGACCACAATTAAATCCAAAACAGTCCCACATGGCCCTCATCTTCTTCGATATAGACACTCATCAAAACCTCTGGCTGGAGGTTTCCATGAGGGCGAAGCCGAAGACAGTGTCCAAAATAAGCACCCTTGCTACTCATTTGCCTAAAATCAAGGTGGGCTGGACATCCTTCCTGTGAACCAGTAGTGATCAAATAGGCCTTCCATTAATACTGCTCTGCTTCTCCAGTTTGAAGCCTACTGACTGTCAGGTATAGATTATTTATTTGATTTGGAATAATGAGAAAACCCCAGCACATCTGCAGGGTTTTGAAGAACTCATTTGACCCAAAGGATCCCTATTCTCACTTGATGGAGGTCAGCAACCTAAGAGATGAAGACAAGAGACTTCATTCACAATGACTGATCTTTTTGATACTTGGATGTGGATGCACATATGGGATCTTTTTAGATTCATCAGGTACTGAGAATCTAAGCTACAGCCTCACACAGGGCCAAGAGTCTGATTCAGACATATCACTTTCCAAAGCAATTAAGCAAAGAACCACAGGTGATGCCCATTCATTTCCATTTTAAAACTGTTTTCTTCAGGTTTCAAAAAGGGGTGACCAAAGGCAAAGACCTTCCTTACATTCAGGGTATGAGAACAATAGGTAAGCAAATTGCCCAAAGTAGTGTTTCTACACTGAAACTTTAGTGTTCACACTGATATCTGAGTTTTCTGAGATGCTAGCCATTCCCTTCAGCTATCAAGGACATGGCCATGTCACAGAGCTTGGAGGTGGTACATATATTGGACACATAATAAAGAGCATATTCTGGAGAATGGTCAGAATTCAGGAAGAAAACTGGAACTTAGGAAGGTAATAGGTGTTGCCCATCAATAACTCAGGCCACAGTCCTCTCATAAATTAGGCAGGATAAATGCTGGGAAGCTTTCTACTAGACTGCACACATCCATCTTTTCTAATGTCTACAATCATGGTCACATTGGTATACACAGACACAGAAACACTCGCCTTTTCAAATGACCTACTAGAAACAGTCCAATCCAAACCAAACAAACCGCCTTTCCTACCTATTCTTAGATCATGAGACAAAACAACAAACCCACAACCCCACCCACAAAGTCACCTCCTTGCTCCAAGTAGGTCTGTGACTATCTGGAGTGTCCTCTGACTGGTGGGCCATACTATGTTCCCCCGAAATGGCCTGACCTGTCTCAGATCTGGTCTCCTTGTCCAACTCTGTGAAGTTGTTAGGAGCCAGAAGTGAACCACTACGTGCGTTCTCAGGAAAGGACACCCTTCAGAGCTCTCCTGGCATTTGGCCATCATCCCTTAAGTAGGTACCAAGAAATACTGACTCTCTCCTTGGAAAATCCAAAGAAGTGTGAACACTGGGACTAAAAGTTGGACGGGCTCTGGGTGCCTGGCTTCCTGGATCCAAAGTTCAGAGAGTTCCATCATCAAGGAAGTAAGGAGAGGTCACTTCCTTCAGGAACTGAATGAGATCACTGCCTTGGCAACATCTTTGTCCTAACAGTGTCTTCCAAGGGTCCTATGAGATGGAGGCTGCCACTTTCTTCTGAAACTTTCACAAGTTAGACTGGTATATCAACCATAGATACATGGGAACAGCTCTCAACACAGGTCTGGTTTGGTCCACCTTCTCTGCATTAGAAGAGGGATGCTGACTCAGAAACAAACCTTTATCCTGACCAGGTTGTTGGCCATGGTAGACAACTTTTGCTCTCTCACGTCCTTTATAGCTGCCTACATTCTTCTCCAGTGATCATTTCTGCATGTACATTTGAGGTCTCAAAAGGTGGAAGATCCCCTTCATTCCTGTATTGTAAGGCCAACTCTGTCCCTGTGCTTCTGTAAAGTTAGATTGAGGGAACAATGTATGGTAACGCTTAATAACATGTTCGATTTGGGTTAGGAATCATTTTGCTGGCTGAATAATGGTATTGGGAACCTGGGATATTTATAAAAATATAGAGGAGAGTCCCCTTCCATTTCCATGCAATTTCCCTTTTCTCTCCCTTTCCCTCCCACTTCATGACTCTGTTTAATGTTAATCTTTTCCTCCTGCTCTTTCTCCCTTCTCGGTTCTTAGTTGCTCTCATTATATCAAAGGAGACATTTGGCATTTTTTTTTAGGGATTGGCTAGCTTCACCTAGCATAATCTGCTCCAACGCCATCCTGTGAGGGGAATGGGAAAAATATAAGGAGAGAAATGAATTACAGTAGATGGGGTAGAGAGAGAAGATGGGAGGGGAGGGGAGGGGGGATAGTAGAGGATAGGAAAGGTAGCAGAATACAATAGTTACTATTATGGTATTATGTTAAAATGTGGATGTGTAACCGATGTGATTCTGCAAACTTTGTAATGTTTTGAGTAACCAATAAAAAATAAATAAATAAATAAATAAATAAATAAATAAATAAAAATATAGAGGAGAAATATATGTATGAAAACAGAAATCTAGGTAAGATTTGAAGCCCAGAAGGGCATTGGGCACTTGATTGGAATACTTAGCATTTAATTACGCTCTGCACAGATGCCTCAGATAAATCAATATACAATGGCTTAGGACCTTGTACCTTGGATGATTGAATGTGGAAGAGAACATCCAGTCAAATGTGATAGTCGGTAAGATTAGAAAGATAGCCGTTAGGGTTAGGAAGAAGAGTGAGTATAGGATTTTGACAAAAAGTTCTTTAGCAATACGGTTTCGGGTAGAGAGTGAATGTAAATGTCAGCACATGTGAAGAGTCAGTCACAATGATGAACAGGGGAAAATATGTAGGAATGCATATATCAATAGAGACATTAGGAAATCAGGTAAAGTATAAAGTGAGTGATAGGATTAGAAATTTTCAGCAGGGTTGAGTTTGAATATATAATCTTAGGAAGAACCAAATATGTAGTCATTAATAGGATTGATATTTGAGAGCATTAGGCAACCTGGACATGGATGTTTTTAGTAATCAGTGTTCACTTTCCATTCAGTCTTTGGTACAATCATAAGTGTGATCTTTGCATTTTGTGTCCAGAATATTACTGTGATAAAATGTATATGTAGATCAGGTGACATAAGTATTTCTTCCACCATTTCTGGGAGCAATATTTTGAAGATGTATAAATTAGTATTGGGGGTAAAAATAGGTGTACGCTGTGTCTATCAATATTGAGAAAATGCATGAATTTACCATACTGTGAATAAATAATATAACTGGTTCCAACTTTAAATAGTGGATTGAATTGATAGCTGAAAATATACATGATAGCTTATGTTGATATACATACATTCATTCCAACCATTTATACATCTAATGCTAATATTAGGATTATGGTTTATCATGAAGAGTGTGTGAGTTTTGCTTCCAAAGTGATTATGGAAATCGAAAATAATATGTTTGGAATGAAGTCTCATGAAAAGTCCAGTCAAGAAACCTAAAGGAATACATGTATTCTCAAGAAGGAAGTGATTGAAAGTAAAACAAATGCGTAAAAATTTGTGAACTTGTGGATGAAATATATATCCTATGATGTGCAACAATGAGGAAATAGTATTGTACCAGTTTTGAATGAATATGCACGTCAAAATATACATCATTTCCCATAGGAATCTACGTGCATTGATGTTAAACTGGGTCAGTTCCTGTAGAAATATTAGGATTTGTATGCACCATTCACTGAAGTTAGTTTTTAGTATTAGGAAACAAATATGTATTTCAGGTGGATGAATATTTCTGCGTATATTCTTGTGAAAAGTTGATTATAAATTCACATACAAGAACATGAATGAATTTAGGGAGTTTATATAAGACACATATATTTTATATTTTAAAGAATTTGGAGATTGTGTGTATATATATATATATATATATATATATATATATATATATATATATATATATACACACACACACACACACACACACACACGGACATTAAAAGATAGCATTATATATGCAAATCCAAATTCATCTTGAAATATATATCATCCACAAATGCAAAAATGTTCATTTCACTGAACATGGATTTATGTATAATATTGTTCTACTAGGAAGCTCACACATAGGTTGTATTTTCAGTTCCAACAGCGTTTAGGAGGAGTGATCTCTTCTCATAATTTATATCTTCCATCAGCCACCTCACAAAATGTAGATGTGATACCAGACTGGATTCTATATGTGCATATAAAAATACATGTGCTGAATAGGCTACAGAGAAAGGGAGACAGGAATTCACATATTAGTTTACTTTAAGAACACATGGAGAACTATTACAATTAAAAATTGACTAGATTTATAACACCAACCATTTATCATGCAAAAGGCAAGTCCAACAATAGAGCATGCCTCCACTGAACTTCTTATATTTTTATTCTGTTTGGGTTAATTTTCTCCATCATATTAGGATTAGTAGTCAGAGTCTAGTAGGTTTTGTGTTCGTGTCAGGGATTCAGTATTTCAAATTGGAAATAGGAAAATGAATCCAATGTGTATGCAAATATGTGCTACAAGAAAATCTTCTCATTCGCATCCAGAACAATGCCTTAACATTACCTACACCCCAAGTAACACACAATTAGAGGAGAAGAGTTAGAAATCTGTGAATACATATCTGGAATGAAAAATGTTGAGAAATTCAAAAGCTTGGAGGTAGCAGATGAGTTTCCAAATGTAAGGGACAGGGTAAACACTCCACAAACATGGAGCTCTGCTGTCCTAAACACTTCTTGAGTAACTGTCTCTGAGGTTGGGCACTTGAAATATATGTTGTTGTCAGGAGATTTAGCTTCCTTTTTAATGAGACCATCAAATCTGGGTCTGCATCTATGTTACCAGGAGGACATGGTTTCTTATTTTCCAATGAACATGAGGCAGCAGTGCTGAATTCTCTCTTCATAGGTAAACTATGGCCACTGGGGGCTTAGTGTCTTCCCGTGTGGACTGTAAAGCCATTTGGTCATCCTCCACTTTTCAGGGTGTTTCTTGCTGCTACACTGGGAGTTTGCTATTTGCTTTTCAAAATAAAAGGAGTTCAAATGGGTCACAGTGCTGGAGGGAATTCTGTCATGTGTGGTGTGTGAGGGTCTTCAGGAGAATGCATCAACCAGGCTTCTATCCCATATAGCTTGCCCACTTGTACATAGCAACCTGATTCTTAACATTGCCCAGAAACCTCTCCGCATAACAAGATACCTTTTCATGTTAGGGTCTTCTTGCTGCACCATGTCAGTCACAATCCATTTGGAAACCAATGGCAGATACACATGGCCACACCACAGATGTATTATCACACACCTACACATCACTGCTCTAGGCCCACTTCTCAGAAAGCATCAACTTACTTGCATCTCTGTTCTCAACCATTTTCATGAAACCCAGTCAATCAAGACACTGTCTAGTACACTCATCATCAGCAATAGGACATCCAAAGTTTCTCCAGTGCCACCTGGTCATGGGAATGTCCAAAATTTCATGTTTTTTTCTCGCCAATTTTTCAAGGATGAAGTTGGAGGCACTGTGGATTTCCCATTCATCCAGGAACCATAAAATTTGAGGAAGATCATTTCAATGAAAGCTCTGGAGAACTCTCACAGGCAAGTCTTCCCAAAAGGGGCCAAAAGATCACATGAAGCCAGGCCCTTTGAGGTCCACAATGTGAGATCCAAGTGTGTTTTTTCTCTTAACAATGGCTGCCAAGTCGTTCAGAATAAAATCCAGTGATATCCTGGCTGAGATTCCCAGTGCTCTGTGGAAAGGCACCCTTGACCTAGATCTCAGTTTCCAAGGGCGAATCTCATGCATGGTCTCCTAAAATCCCAAGAGAATTCAGGGCAATACTTCTCTGAGTTCAGGTCTAGAATTCAGTCTCTAAGGGGAATTCCAACAGAGTACAAGCACTGGTGGACCCAGTCTTCTCTTCCAACCACCACACAAATTACCAGAATAAATCCAAAACACTCCCACATATCTCTCATTTTCTTCCATATAGACACTCATCATAACCTCTGGCTGCAGGTTTCCATGAGGGGCACAACCCAAGACAGTGTCCAAAATAAGCTCTCTTTCCCCTTATTTGCCTAAAGTCTGGGTGGCCTGGACAACCTTCCTGTGATCCAGGAGTGATCATATAGGCCTGCTCTTAATTCTGCTCCACTTCTCCAATTTGAGGCCTAATGGCTGTCATGTACAGATTCTTTATGTGAATTGGAGTCATGAGGAAACCCAAGCACCTATGGCCTATCCTCTGCATGGTTTGAAGATACCATTTGACCCAAAGGATCCCTATTCTCACTTGATGGAGGTCAGAAATCTAACAGAGGAAGGCAAGAAAATTCATCCTCAATGACTGCTGTTTTTGCCCTTTTGGTTTTGAATGCACACATGGTATCTATTTTAGATCCATCACGTGCTGAGAATCCAAGCCACAGCCTCACACAGGGCCAAGAGGCTGATTCAGACACATCCCACCGTGTCCAAAAAAAGCTCCCTTGCCCATCATTTGCCTAAATTCAGGGTGGCCTGGACACTTTTCCTGTGAACTAGGAGTGATCAAATAGGTCTGTCGTTAATACTGGTCCGCTTCTCCAATTTGACAACTACTGAATGTGGGGTTTAGATTCTTTTAGTGATTTGGAGTCATGAGAAAACACAAGCACCTATTGGCTAGCCTCTGAATGGCGCTGAAGAACTCATTTGACACAAGGATCCCTATTCTCACTTGATGGAGGTCAGGAAACTTACAGAGGAAGGCAAGAGTTTCTCCAGAATGACTGATCTTTTTGCCATTTTGGTTTTGGATGCACACATTGGATCTTTCTTTAGATCCATCTGGTGTTGAGAATCTAAGCCACAACCTCACAGAGGGCCAAGTGTCTGATTTAGACACATCAGTTTCCAAAGCAATTAAGCAAAGAGCCACAGGTGATGCCCATTCATTTCCATTTGAAAATTACTTTCTTCAGGCTTCACAAAGAAGTGCCCTGAGGCAAAGACCTCCCTCACATTCAGGGCAACAGAAAAACAGATAGGCAAAAGGCCCAAAGCAGGGTTTCTTCATTGAGACTTTCCTGGTCACACTGATATCTGAGTTTTCTGAGATGCTTGCCATTTCTTTCAGCTATCCCATATATGGCCATGTCAAAGAGCTTGAAGGTGGTACATATCTTCAACACATAACCATGAACCTATTTTGGAGAGTGGCCAGAATTCAGGAAGAAAACAGGAACTTCAGAAGATTGTAGGTTTTGCCCATTGATAAGGCAAGCCACAGTGCATTCCTAAATTGGGCAGGTTGAATGATGGCAAGCTTTCTACTAGAAGGACACATTCATTGATGCATTCTCTTTTCTAATGTCTGCAACCACAGACACAGTGGGATACACAGACTTAGAAAAACTTGCCTTGTCAAATGACTTACTAGAAACAGTCCCTTCCAAAACAAACAAACTGCCTTTCCTAACTTTTCTCAGAAAATGAGACAAAATCACAAACTCACACCCACACCCACAAAGGCACCCCCTTCCCCCAGTAGGTCTGTGACTATCTGGAGTGTCCTCTGACTGGCGGTCCACACTATATTCCCAAGAAATGGCCTGTCCTGTCCCAGATCTGGTCTCCTTGGCAAACTCTGTGAAGTTGTCAGAAGCCAGCGGTGAAGCAATACCTTCTTTCTCAGGAAAGGCCCCTCTTCAGAGCTCTTCTGGCATTTGGCCATCCTCACATCAGTAGGTACCAAGAAAGACTGACTCTGTCCTTGGTAAATCCAAACAAGTGAGCCCACTGGGACTGGGACTTGGACTGGTTCTTGGTGCCTGGCTCCCTGGATCCCAAGTTCAGAGAGATCCGTCACCAAGTAAGTTAGGTAGGTCAGTTCTTTCATGAACTGAATGAGGTCACTGCCTTGGCAATCACTTTGTCCTAACAGTTGCTTCCAAGTGAACCATGAAATGGAGGCTGCCCCTACTTCCTATGACAAATTCTCAAGTTATAATGGTATATCAACCATAGGCCCCCCGGGAACAGCTCTCCACACAGGTGGTTTGGTCCATCTTCTCTACATTAAGAATAGAGAGGCTGATTCAGACTCATCCCTTTATCCTGACCAGGTTGTTTGCGAAGGAAGAAGACTGTTGATCTCTCAGGTCGTCCACAGCAGCCTACATCTTCTCCAGGGATTATTTCCGCATGGTCCTTTGAGGTTCTCAGCACGTGGAAAATCCCCTACATTCCTGTATTGTAAGACCAACTCTGTCCCTGCTCTTCTGTAAAGTTAGATTGAGGGAACAGTGTATGGTTAGGGTTAATAACATGTGCGATTTGGTTTAGGAATCATTCTGATATATGAATAATGGTATTGGGAACCCGTGATATTTACAAGAATATATAGGTGTAATATAATTATGAACACAGAAACCTAGGTAAGATTTGAAGCCCAGAAAAACATTGGTCCCTTGATTGGGATACTTAGGTATGAATTATATTCTGCAGTGTTGTTCCAATAAATTGATATACAATGGCATAGGACCTTGTACCTTGGATGATTGATTGTCGAAGAGAACATCCAGTCAAAAAGCGATAGTTGGTAGGATTAAGAAAATAGTCTGTAGGTGAAAAAGAAGGGTGAGTATAGGATTTGGACCAAAAGTTCTGTAGCAATAGTCTTTTGGTTAGAGAGTGAATGGCAATGTCATCACATGTGAAGGGTCATCCTCAATGATTAACTGGGGAAAATATGTAGGAAAACAGATATCAATAGAGACATTAGGAAATCAGGCAAAATATAAAGTTTGTGATAGGATTAGACATTTTCAACAGGGTTGAGGTTGAATATATAATATTAGGAAGAAAGAAATATGTAGTCACCAATAGGATTGACATATGAGAACATTAGGCAAAGTGGACATAGATGTTTTAGTAATCCATGTTCACTTTCCATTAAGGCTTTGGAACAATCAGAAGTGTGACCTTTGCATTTTGTGTCCAGAATACTACTGTGATAAAAAGAATATGTAGATTAGGTGACATGAGTATTTCTTCCAGCATTTCTGGGAGCAATATTTTGAAGACGTATAAATTAGTATTGGGGGTACAAAAAGGTGTACCTGTGTCTATTAATGTACAGATATTGCATGAACAGAAAATACTGTGAATAAATAATATAACTGGCTCCACTTTAAATAATGGATTGAATTTATATCTGAAAATATATAAGAAATATTATATTGATGTACAAACATTCATTCCAACCAGTTATTCATCTAATGATAATATTATAGTTATGGTTTATCATGACGAGTTTGTGAGTTTAGCCTCAAAATTGATTATTGAAATCGAAAATAA
The DNA here is from genome assembly GCF_048772815.1 of Callospermophilus lateralis. NCBI lineage: Eukaryota > Metazoa > Chordata > Mammalia > Rodentia > Sciuridae > Callospermophilus > Callospermophilus lateralis. Next base: position 1,882,711 of record NW_027510156.1, read on the forward strand.
TGTGTTTGGAAGAAGTCTCACAAAAAAAAAGTAGAGAAATGTGGAGGAATACATGTGTTCTGAAGCAGGAAGTGATTAAAAATGAAAAAAAATGTCTATAAATTTGTGAATTGTGGATGAAATATATATCCTATGATGTGCAAAACCTGAAGATATAGTAATGTACCAGTGTTGAATGAAAATGAACGTCAAAATACACATCAAGTCCCATAGGAATCTGCTTGCATTGATGTTAAACTGGTCCGTTACTGCAGAAATATTAGGATTTGTAACCACCTAGTACCGAATTTAGTTTAAAGTACTAGGAAACAATTATATATTTAAGGTGGATGAATGTTTCTGAGAATAATCTTGTGAAAAGTTGATTATAAATCCACATACATGAACATGAATGAAATTAGGGAGTGTATATAAGACACATATATTTCATATTTTGAAAAATCTGGAAAGTGTGTATATATATATATATATATATATATATATATATATATATATATACACACACACACACACACACACAGAGACATTAAAAATAGCAATATATGCCAATCAAAATTCACCATGAAATATATATCATCCACAGATCAAAAAATATTCATTTTACTGAAGATGGATTTATGTATAATGTTTTCAACTAGGAAGCTCATCGATAGGTTTAATTTTCAGTTCCAACAGCGTTTAGGAGGAGTGATCTCTTCTCACAATTTGTACCTGCCAAGTCAGCCACCTCACAAGAATGTACGTGTAGTACCAGGTAGGATTCTCTATGTGCATATAAAATTATATGTGCTGAGTAGGCTACAGAGAAAGGGAGACAGGAATTCACATATTTGTTATCTTTAAAATCACATAGAGAACTATTTCAACAAAGAATTGTCTAGATTTATAACTCCTACATTATATAATGCAAAAGTCAAGTCCAACTATACACCATTCCTTCTCTGAACTGCTTGTATTTCTATTCTGTTTGGGTTATTTTTTTGCATCATATTAGAATTAGTAGTCAGAGTCTAGTAGGTTATGGTTTAGTGTCAGGGGTTCAGTTTTTCGAATGGAAAATTGGAAAATGAATCCAATGTGTATGCAAATATATCCTACACAAAAGTATTCCCACTCTCATCCAGAAAAATTTTTTGACTTTACCTCGCCCCATGTAGGACACAATTAGAAGAGAAGAGTTAGAAAATCTGTGAATACATATCTGGAATGGAAAATGCTCAGGAGTTCACAACCTTGAAGGTGGTAGAGGAATTTTCAAAAGTAAGTGACTGGGAGAACACTCCACAAACATGGAACTCTACTGGCCTAAAGACTTCTTGAGAAACTTCCTCTGAGGTTGGACATTTGAAATATATTTTGTTTTCCGGAGCTTTAGCTTCATTTCTAGTGAGACCATCAAAGCTGGGTCTGCATCTATGTGACCTGGAGGACATCGTTTCTTATTTTCCATTGAACATGAGTCAGCAGTGGCGATTTCTCTCTTTGTAGGTAAACTGTTGACACTGGGGGCTAAGTGTCTTCGCGAGTGGACTGTGAAGCCATTAGGTCATGCTCCACTTTTCTTGCTGTTTTCTGCTGCTGTACTGGAAGTTTGGTATTTGCTTCACAAAATACAAGGAGTTCAACTGGGATATAGTGCTGGAGGGAGTTCTGTCACGTGTGTTGGGTCAGGGACTGCAGGAGAATGTATCAACCAGGTTTCTATCCCACATAGCTTGCCCCCTTGACCATAGCAACATGATTCTGAAAATTGCCCTGAAACCTCTCCATATTACAAGACACCTTTAGATAAAAGGGTCTGCTGGCTGCACCATGTAGGCCACAAGACATTTGGAAGTCAATGGCAGATCCACATGGCCCCACCACAGATGTTTTATCACACACAGGCACACCACAGCTCTAGGCCCACTACTCAGCAGGCTCCAACATACTGGCATCTCGTTATACATCATTTTCATGAAATCCAGTCAATTATGGCACTGTCTGGTACACTCATGTTCAGAAACAGGACATGCAAAGTTTCTCCAGTGCCACCTGGTCATGAGAATTTCAAAAATTCCCTAGTATTTATCTAACCATTTCTGACGAATAAAGTTGGAGTCCCTGTGGGTTTCAATTCATTCAGGAACAATTTAATGGTGAGGAAGCTTATTTCAATGAAAGCTCTGGAGAACTCTCACAGGCAAGGCTTCCCAAAGAGTGGCCAAAGGGTCAAATGAAGCCAGGCACATTGAGATCTACAATGTGAGGTCCATGTGTGTTTTGACTCTCTACTATGACTGCCAATTCTTTCAGAAAAAAATCATGTGATATCCTGGCTGAGATTCCCATGGCTCTGTGAAATGTCACCCTGGGCCTAGATCTCAATTTCCAAGGGCGAATCTTATGCGTGGCCTCCTAAAATTTCAACACAATTCATAGCAATACTTCTCTGAGGTCAGTTCCAGAATTCAGTCTCTAAGGGGAATCATACCTGAGTTCCATCCCAGGTGGACCCAATTATCTCTTCCAAAAGCCCACAAATTATCGCAATTAAAACCAAAACACTCCCACATGGCCCTCATCTTCTTCCATATACACACACATTATAACCAATGGTTGGTGGTTTTCCTGAGGGGAGCAGCCCACGAAAGTGTCCAACATAAGCTCCCTTGCCCTTCATTAGCCTAAAGTCGGGGTGTCCTGGACACCCTTCCTGTGAATCAGGAGTGATAAAATAGGCCTGCCATTAATACTGCTCTGCTTCTCCAATTTGAGGCATACTGACTGTCAGGTATAGATTATTTATGTGATTTGGAGTCAGGAGAAAACCCAAGCTCCTCTGCAGTGGTTTGAAGAACTCATTTGACCAAAAGGATTCCTATTCTCACTTGATGGAGTTCAGGAACCTTACAAAGGAAGGCGAGAGTTCATTCACAATGACTGATCTCTTTGCCATTTTGGTTTTGGATGCACACATGGCATTTTTTTTTAGATTCATCAGGTACTGAGAATGTAAGCCACAGCCTCACACATGGCCAAGAGTCTGATGCAGACACATACGTTTCCAAAGCAATTAAGCAAGGAGTCACAGGTAATGCCCATTCATTTTCCATTTGAAAACTGATTCTTCCGGCTTCACAAAGGTGTGGCCTGAGGCAAAGACCGTCCTGACATTCAGGGCAACAGAACAATAGGTAAGCAAAAGGCCCAAAGCAGGGTTTCCTCACTGAGACTTTTCTGGTGACACTGATATCTGAGTTTTCTGAAATGCTCGACATTCCTTTCAGCTACCCAGTACATGGCCATGTCACAGATCTTGGAGGTGGTTCATAACTTGGACACATAAACGTGTGCCTATTCTAGAGATTAGCCAGAATTCAGGAAGAAAACAGGAACTTCGGAAGATCATAGGTGTTGCCCAACCTTAAGGCAAGCCGCAGTCCATTCATAAATTACGCAGGTTGAATGCTGGGAAGCTTTCTACTACACAGGACACATCCATTGATTCATTCTCTTTTCTAATGTCAACAACCACGAACACAGTGGGATACACAGACATAGAAACACTCTCCTTTTCAAACGACTTACTAGAAACAATCCACTCCAAAACAAACAAACTGCCTTTACTACCTATTCTCAAAACATGAGACAAAACCACAAACTCACACCCAAACAAACAGAGGCACCTCCTTCCCCCAATTAGGTCTGTGACAATCTGGAGTGTCCTCTGACTGGTGGGCCATACTATTTTACACCCAAATGGAATGTCCTGTCTCAGAAATGGTCTCCTTGGCCAACTCTTTTAAGTTGTCAGGAGCCAGCAGTGAGTCACTCACTGCTATCTCAGGAAAGAACCCTCTTCAGAGCTATCCTGGCATTTGGTCATCCTCACATCAGTAGGTACCAAGAAAGACTGACTCTGTTCTTGGTAAATACAAACAAGTTAGCCAACTAGGACTGTGACTGGGACTGGCTCTTGGTGCCTGGCTTCCTGGATCCCAAATTCAGAGAGTTCCATCACCAAGGAAGTTAGGTAGGTCACTTCCTTCAGGAACTAAAAGAAGTCACTGCCTTGGCAACCACTTTGTCCTAACAGTTGCTTCCAAGGGTCCCATGAGGTTGAGGCTGCCCCTACTTCCTGTGACACTTTCACAAGTTCGAATGGTATATCAACCATTGGCACCTGGGAACAGCTCTCCACACAGGCCTGGTTTGTCCATCTTATCTACATTAAGAAGAGAGAGGTTGATTCAGACACATCCCTTCACCCTGACCAGGTTGTTTGCCATGGAAGATGACTTTTGCTCTCTCAGGTCCTTCATTGCTGCCTACATCTTCTCCAGGAATCATTTCTGAATGGACCTTTTGTGTTCTCAGCAGGTGGAAGATCTCCTACCATCCTGCATTGTAAGACCAAATCTGTCCCTGCTCTTCTGTAAAGTTAGATTGAAGGAACAGTGTATGTTTAGGTTTAATAGCATATTCGATTTGGGTTAGGAATGATTCTGCTGGATGAATAATTATATTGGGAACCTGTGATATTTTAAGAATATAGACGTGAAATATAAGTATGAAAAAAGAAATCTAGGAAAGATTTGAATCCCAGAACGGCATTGGGCCCTTGTTTGGGATACTTAGCTTGAATTATGTTCTGCACCAAGGTCTCAGATAAATTGATATACAATGGCATAGGACCCTGTACCTTGGATGATTAAATATAGAAGAGAAAATCCAGTCAAAAAGGGTTAGTCCATAAGATTAGGAAGATAGGCAGTAGGTATAGGAAAAATAGTGAGTCTATGAGTTGGAGAAAATGTTCTTTAGCAATAGGGTATCGGTTAGAGACTGAATGTAAATGTCAGCACATGTGAAGAGTCAGTCACAATGATGAACTGGTGAAAATATGTGGGAAAGCAGATATCAATAAGGAACTTAGGAAATCAGGTAAAGTATAAAGTGAGTGATAGGATTAGACATTTTCAATGGGGTTGAGGTTGAATATATAATACTAGGAAGAAACAAATATGTAGTCACCAATAGGATTTACATGGAGAGCATAAGGCAACCTGAACATGGATGTTTTTAGTAATCCATGCTCACTTTCCTTATAGGCTTTGGTGCAATCATTAGTGTGACCTTTGCATGTTGTGTCCAGAATATTACTGTGATAAAATGTATATGTAGATCAGGTGACATAAGTATTTCTTCCACCATTATGGGGAGCAATATTTTGAAAACTTATAAATTAGTATTGGGCATACAAATAGTTGTACACTCTGTTGATTAATATAGAGATGATGAAAGAATAGACCATAATATGAATAAATTATATAACTATTTCCAACTTTAAATAATGGATTGAATTGATATCTGAAAATATATAGGAAATCTTATATTGATAAACATACATTCATTCCAACCAGTTATATACCTAATGGTAATATTAGGGTTATGGTTTATCATGAATAGTGTGTGAGTTTTGCTTCAAAAATGATTATGGAATCGTAAATAATGTGTTTATAAAGAAGTCTAGTGAAAAGACCATAAAGAAACATGGAGGAAACATGTGTTCTCTGAAGGAAGTGATTGAAAGTGAACCAAATGCCTATAAATTTGTCTACTTCTGGATGAAAAGATATATCCTATGATGTCCATCAACTGAAGAAATAGTAATGTACCAGTGTTGAATAAAAATGAACTTCAAAATACACATCATGTCCCATAGGAGTCTACTTGCATTGATGTTAAACTGGGTCAGTTACTGTAGAAATATTAGGATTGGTAAGCACCATTCACTGAAGTTAGTTTTCAGTACTAGAAAACAAATAGTTATTTCAGGTTGTTGAATATTTTTGAGAAGAATCTTGTGAAATGTTGATTATAAATCCACATACATGAACATGAATGAATTTAGGGAGTGTTTAATAAGATACATATATTTCATATTTTGAGAAATATATATATATATATATATATATATATATATATATATATATATATATATATATATATATATCTCATGGAGAAATATTACAATGAAAATTTGACAAGATTTATAACACATACCCTTGATAAAGCAGAAGGCAAATCCAAGTGTACACCGTGCCTCCTATGAAAGGCCTTTATTTCTATACTGTTAGTTTTCTTTTTATCCATCATATTAGGATTAGTAGTCAGAGTTTAGTAGGGTATGAGTTAGTGTCAGGCATCAGTATTTTAAATGGAAAATAGGAAAATGAATTTAATGAGTATTCAAATATGTGCTACACTAACATCTTGCCACTCTCATCCAGAACAATTACTTGGCATTAACTTCGCTCCAAGTAAGACACAATTAGTGGAGAGGAGTCCGAAAACCTGTGATTACATATGTGGAACTGAAAATGTTCAGGAGTTCACAACATTGTATATGGTAGAACAGTTTCCAAAAGTAAGGGAGAGGTTAAACACTCCAAAAACATGGAGCTCTGCTGGCCTAAAGACTTCTTGAGAAACTGCCTCTGAGTTTGGGCACATGAAATATACATATTTTTTTCAGGAGATTTTGCTTCCTTTGTAGTGACACCATCAAATCTGGGTCTGCATCTATGTGACCTGGATGAAATGGTTCCTTGTTTTCTAATGAACATGAGGAAGCAGTTCTGAATTATCTTTTTGTAGGTAAACTGTGGCCACTGGGAGTTAAGTGTCCCCCCCGTGTGGTCTGTGAAAGCATGTGGTCATCCTACATTTTTGTGGTGTTTCTTACTGCTGCACTGGGAGTTTGTTATTGGCTTAATGAAATACAAGGAGTTCAACTGGGACAGAATGCTGGAGGGAGTTCTGTCACGTGTGGCTGTTCAGGGTCTTCAGGAGAATGTTCAAAACACGGGTCTATCCCACATAGATTTCCCCCTTGACTATAGATACCAAATTCTGAACATTGCCCTGAAACCTCTCAATATAACAAGATGCCTTTACATATAAGGGTCTGATGGCTGCCCCATGTCAGTCACAAGCCATGTGGAAGCCAATAGCAGATCCACATGGCCCCAACACAGATGTTAATTCACAAACCTATAGTCCACTGCTCTACGCCAACTATTCAGCAGGCTACAACTTACTGGAATCTCTGTTCTACACCATTTTCATGAAACCCAGTCAATCAACACACTGTCTGGTGCACTCATGATCAGCAACAGGACATCCAAAGGTTCTCCAGTGCCACCTGGTCATGGGAATTTCAAAAGTTTCGTGGTATTTATCTAGCCATTTTTCAAGGATGAAGTTGGAGGCACTGTGGGTTTCAATTCATTCAGGAACCATTAAATGGTGAGTAAGCTCATTTCAAAGAAAGCTCTGGAGAACTCTCACAGGCAAGTATTCCCAAAGAGTGGCCAAAAGGTCAAATGAAGCCAGGCCCATTGAGGTCTACAATGTGAGGTTCATGTGTGTTTTGAGTCTCAACTATGGCTGCCATGTCTTTCAGAATTAAATCATGTGATATCCTGGCTGAGATTCACAATGCTCTGTGGAAAGCCACACTGGGCCTAGATCTCAGTTTCCAAGGGCGACTCTCATGCATGGCCTAATAAAATTGCAACAAAATTCATGGTAATACTTCCCTGACGTCAGTTCCAGAACTCAGTCTCTAAGGGGAATCACACCAGGGTTCAAGCCCAGGTGGACCCAGTCATCTTTTCCAACTGCCAAACTAATAACCACAATTAAAACCGAAACACTCCCACATGGCCCTCATCTTCTTCCATATAGACACTCATTATAACCTGTAGCTGGAGGTTTGCATGAGGGGCACAGCCAAAGACAGTGTCCAAAATAAGCTCCCTTGCCCCTCATTTGCCTAAAGTCAGGTGGCCTGAACACCTTCCTGTGAACCAGGCTTGATCAAATAGGCCTGCAGTTAATATTGTTCTGCTTCTCCAATTTGAGGACTACAGACTGTGGGGTTTAGATTCTTTATGTGAATTGGAATCATGAGAAAACCAAAGCACCTATGGGCTTGCCTCTGCAGGGTTTGAAGAACTCATTTGACCCAAAGAATCCCTATTCTCACTTGATGGAGGTCATAAGCCTTACAGAGGAATGTGAGATACTTCATCAACAATGACTGCTCTTTGGCCATTTTGGTTTTGGATGAACACATGGGAAACATCAGGTGCTGAGAATCTAACAACAGCCTCACACAGGGACAAAAGGCTGATTCAGACACATCCATTTTCAATGCAAATAAGCAAAGAGCCACAGGTGATGCCCATTCTTTTCCATTTGAAAACAGTTTTCTTCAGGCTTCACAAAAGAGTGGCCTGAGGTAAAGACCTTCCTGAAATTCAGGGCAACAGAACAATAGGCAAGCAAAAGACCCAAAGCAGGGTTTTTCCACTGAGACTTTCCTGGTCAAAGTGATATCTAAATTTTCTGAGAAGCTCGACATTCCCTTTATCTATCCAGGACATGGCCATATCACAGAGCTTTTAGGTGGTACATATCTTGGACACAAACCATGAGCCTATTCTGGAGAGTGTTCAGAATTCAGAAAGAAAACAGACACTTAGGAAGATAGCAGGTATTGCCCTTCGATAAGGCAAGCAGCAGTTGATTCATAAATTGGGCAGGATGAATGCTGGGAAGCTTTCTAATATACAGGAAACATCCATTGATGCATTCTCTTTTCTAATGTCTACAATCACGGACAGCGTTGGATACACAGACATAGAAGCACTTGCCTTGTGAAACGACTTACTAGAAACAGTCCATGCCAATTCAAACAAACAGCCTTTCCTACTTATTCTCAGAATATGAGACAAAACCACAAAAACACACCCACACCCACATCCACAAGGCACCTCCTTTGCCCAAGTAGGTCTGTGAGATCCGGAGTTTCCTCTGAATGGTGGGACACACTATATTCCCCCAAAATGGCCTGTCCTGTCTCAAATATGGTCTCCTTGGCTAACTCTGTGAAGTTGTCAGGAGCCATGGGTGAGCCACTACCTACTTTCTCAGGAAAGGCCCCTCTTCAGAGCTTTCCTGGCATTTGGCCATCCTCACATCAGAAAAACTGACTCTGCCCTTGGTAAATTGAAACAATTGAGACCACTGGGACTGGGACTGTGACTGGCTCTGGGTGCCTGTCTTCCTGGATCCAAAGTTCAGAGAATTCCATCACCAAAGAAGTGAGGTGAGGTCACTTCCATCAGGAACTGAATGACATCACTGCCTTGGCAACCACTTTATCCTAATAGTTACTTCTAAGGTTCTTATGAGATGGAGGCTGTCCCAACTTCCTGTCACACTTTCACAAGTTACAATGGTATAACAACCATAGGCACCTGGGGACAGCTCTCCACACAGGCCTGGTTTGGTCCATCTTCTCTACATTAAGAAGATAGAGGCTGATTCAGACACATCCCTTCACCCTGATCAGGTTGTTTGCCATGGAAGATGACTTGTGCTCTCTCAGGTCCTTCATAGCTGCCTACATCTTCTCCAGGGGTCATTTCTGCATGGACCTTTGATGTTCTCAGCAGGTGAAAGATCCCCTACATGCCTGTATTGTAAGACCAACTCTGTCCCTCCTCTTTTGAAAAGTTAGATTGAGAGAACAGTGTATGTTTTAGGTTAATAACATGTTCGATTTGGGATAGGAATCTCTCTGCCTGATGAATAATAGTATTGGGAACCTGTGACTTTTACAAGAATATATAGGTGAAATATAAGTATGAAAACAGAAATCTAGATAAGATTTGAATCAAAGAAGGGCATTGGGTCCTTGAGTGGGATACTTAGGTTTGAATTATGTTCTGCACATATGTCTCAGATAAATTGAAATACCATGGCACAGGACGGTATACCTTGATTGATTGAATGTCAAAGAGAACATCGAGTCATAAAGGGGTAGTCAGTAGGATTAGGAAGATAGTAGGTTTAGAAAGAAGAGTGAGTATAGGATTTGGACCAAATGTTCTTTAGCAATAGGGTTTCGGGTAGAGAGTGAAGGTAAATGTCAGCATATGTGAAATGTCAGTCACAATGATGAATTAGGGAAAGAATGTAGGAAAGCAGATATCAATAGAGATATTAGGAAATCAGGCACTGTCTGGTACACTCATGATCAGCAACAGGACATGGAAAGGTTCTTCAGTACCACCTGGTCATTGGAATTTCAAAAATTTCATGGTATTTATGTAGCTAATTTTCAAAGATGAAGTTGGAGGCACTGTGATTTTCAATTCATTTAGGATGCTAATTTCAATGAAAGTTCTGGAGAACTTTCACAGGCATGTCTTCCCAAAGAGTGGCCAAAATGTCACATGATGCCATCCCCATTGAGTTCTACAATGTGAGGTCCATGTATCTTTTGACTCTCAACTATGGCTGCCAAGTCTTTCAGAATAAAATAATGTGATACCCTGGCTGAGATTCCCAGTGCTCTGTTGAAAGCCACCTGGGACTAGATCACCAATACCAGCTTTCTCACGAAAGGCCCCTCTTCAGAGCTCTTCTGGCATTTGGCATTCCTCATATCAATAGGTACCAAGGAAGACTGACTCTGTCTTTGGCAAATGCAAACAAGTGAGCCCACTGGACTGGGACTGGGACTGGCTCTGGTTGCCTGGCTTCCTGGATCCCAAGTTCAGACATTTCCATCACCAAGGAAGTGAGGTGAGGTCACTTCCTTCAGGAACTGAAGGAGGTCACTGCCTTGGCAACCACTTTGTTCTTACAGTTGCTTCCAAGGGTCCCATTAGATAGAGGCTGCCCCTACTTCCTGTGACACTTTCACAAGTTAGAATGGTATATCATCCATAGGCACCTGGGAACAGCTCTCCACACAGGCATGGCTTGATCAATCTTCTCTACATTAAGAAAGGAGAGACTGATTCAGACACATCCCTTCATACTGAGCACGTTGTTTTCCATGGAAGATGACTTTTGCTCTCCTAGGTCCTTCATAGCTGCCTGAAACTTCTCCAGGGTATCATTTCTGCATGGACCTTTGATGTTCTCAGCAGGTGGAAGATAACCTACATTACTGTATTGTAAGACAAACTCTGTCCCGGCTCTTCTGTAAAGTTAGTTTGAGGGAACAGTGTATAGCTAAGGTAATAACAGGTTCAATTTGGTTTAGGAATAATACTGAGGAATGAACAATGGTATTGGGAACTTGCGATATTTACAAGAATATATAGGTGAAATATAAATATGAAAACAGAAATCTAGATAAGATTTGAATCCAAGAAGTCCATTGGACTGTTGATTGGGATACTTAGCTTTTAAATATGTTCTGCACAGATGTCTCAGATAAATCGATACACAATGGCATAGGACCTTAGACCTTGGATGATTGATTGTCAAAGAGATCATCCAGTCAAAAAGGGATAGTCGGTAGGATTAGGAAGATAGTCGGTAGGTTTAGAAAAAAGAGTGAGTATAGGATGTGGACCAAAAGTTCTTTAGCAATAGGCACTCAGATCGAGAGTGATTGTAAATGTCAGTACATGTGAAGGGACAGTCACAATGTCGGGAAATGACAGTCACAGAACTCGGGAAAATATGTAGAAAAGCAGATATCAATAGAGACATTAGGAAATCAGGCAAAGTATAAAGTGAGTGATAGCATTAGTCATTTTCAACAGGGTTGAGGTTGAATATATAATCTTAGGAAGAAACAAATATCCAGTCACAAATAGGATTGATTTTAGAGCATTAGGCAACCTGGACATGGATGTTTGAGTAATCCATGCTCACTTTCCATTTAAGTTTTGGTGAAAGTTTAATAAAATATGTAATTGTCACTTCCTGTTTTTCTGTATGCTTAACAAAACACTGTTGAAATCTTGAGGACTGTTTGCTAAACTTGTTCCCAGAATGTGCTGTCCCCAACTGCCAAACTGCAGAATGTACTCCCTCACCCCTTTGCATGCAAACTGCCCACTTGCTCTGACCCATCAATAAACTTTCCTCCCTGCCCTCTCCAAGGAAAGTATATAAGCTCTGCTTTAGCTGTTCTCATTGCTCTCTGCTCTATTCAGGTGAGCTCTGAGCCCCAGAATGCTGGAATCCCAATAAACCCTTTACTGTTGCATGAGACATTCTCGTGGTGGTCTCTTCCTCTGACGCTCGCCCGACCTTTACATCTGGTTGCCCCAGCGATATCCGGCAGTGGCGGACGAAAGACCACCAATGGGCTACTCTCAGGGAACCTAAGGCGCCTCTTTCTGGTTTCAGGTTTCAGGTTAGGGCTTGGCAAAATGGCTATGGGTGATGAGCGTGAGCTTACTCTGACGGTGGCTGACAGACGTGTCACAGAGCCACAGGCCATGACCCTGGGGGACGCCCCAGAAGACTCAGGAAACCAAGGAACAATAGTCTCCTCCACTCAGTGATATTTTGTTTCGGATTTGGAATTGCCAGCCCATCAGGTTTTGCTGGCTATTCAGTCCTGCTCTCGGTATTGGACGTCCATTGCCTGTTTTTATTGTCTTTTTATTGTCTGTATAGTGTGTCGCTGCTTTCACTGTTTTTGTATCTCTCATTATGGGACAGAGCACTTAAATGCCTCTGTCCCTGACCCTTCATTACTGGACCAAAGTCCGCTTAAGAGCCCAGAATCATTCATTTTCAGTAAAACGCCGGACCTGGCAGACTCTCTGTGCCTCAGAATGAAACACCTTTGGAGTCTAATGGCCCCCAGAAGAAGTTTCTACTTCTCACTAATTCGAAAAGTCAGAGATATTGTGTTTCAGCTGGGGCCAAATAGCCATCCAGATCAACTGCCATGTATCTTAACTTTGCAGGACCTCTGCAAATCTCCTCCTCCATGGATGAAGCCTTTCCTTGTCCCTGTCCTCGCTCCTATTCCTTCCCCCACGATTCTATCTCTCAAACCCTCTGCTTCTCCTCCTACACCCTCTGTTCTCCCTGAGTCTCAAGACTCTACTGGACTCTCCTCCCCCTTCTTATACCCTGCCCTCATTCCCCAACCCCCAACAACCTCTAAGTGATTCCCCTGCTGCTGATTCAACCTCTCCGCAATTGGAGGAAGCTAGGCCAGCCCAGCGCCCTCCAGATGACTCCCCTGCGGCACACACAGCCCCTCCTTCTCTGGAGGAAGCTGGCCCGGCTAAAAGATCTCAAAGAACTCCCTGGCGTTTTCACACCTGCCTACTTGGGATGACTGCCAACAAATCATAGGGACTATCTACATGACAGAGGCACGAGTGAGAAACCTCCTAGAAGCTAGAAAAAAATATCCTCGGACAAGATGGGTGACCGACAAAACTTCCCAACATAATCAAAGCTGGCTGCCCCTTGAACTGACCCAACTGGGACCCCAACACCTTTGAAGGTAGGGAGCATCTGTCCACTTATTGCCGGACCCTAATTGTAGGTTTCCACGCGGCCGCTAGCGACCAACTTATTTGGCCAAGGTAAGAGAGATTATTCAAGGGCCTGATGAATATCCCTCTATGTTTCTAGAGAGAATTATGGAGGCATATAGGAGATATAGTCCTTTCGATCCTCAGGCAGAGGATCAAAAGGCATCTTTCATGATGGCCTTCATTGGGCAAGCTGCCCTGGATATTAAAAGAAAGTTACAATGCTTAGATGTATTACAAGATATGACTTTGAGAGATTTAGTCAGAGAAGCCGAAAAAGTATACTATAAGAGAGAAAAAGAGAGAAAGAAAGGGAACAAAGGGAGGATGAGAGGTGCAAAAGACAGACTAAGGCATTGACTTAGGTCCTGGTCACAACAATAAATAGGCCAGAAATTAAGAAACAGGGAGACAGCAAGGGATACCTGGGCCCATGCCAGAGGCCACCCCTGGACTCAGATCAATGTGCCTCCTGTAAAGAAAAATGACACTGGGCCAAAGAGTGCCCTAGAAAGAAACAGCCACAGCAGCCAGCCATTCTGACTCTGGAGGATGACTAAGAACGTTGGGGCTCAGATACCTTCTCTGAGCTCAGGGTAACTTTTGAAGTGGAGGGGTCCCCAGTAAACTTTGAAGTGGATACAGGGACAGTATACTCAGCCCTAAAGGCCCCATTGGGCCCTCCATCAAATAAAAGGACTCTAGTTCAAAGGGATAACAGCAGTAAATATCGGACATAGAAAATTAGAGGACCATGGACATGGGGAAAGGTAAAATCCATCACTCCTTCCTAGTAATCCCAGAATGCCTGGCCCCATTGATGGGCAGAGATCTGCTCACCAAGTTCCAGGCCAAAACAACTTTTAACCCCGAAGGTCCCAAAATGAAATTTCTAAATCCTTCAGTAAAAACTCCTTTAGTCACAGCTTTAAATATGTCTGTAGAAGATGAACAGCAACTTTTCACACCCCCCAAGACTGATCAAACAGGCAAGATACCCCAGAAATGGATAACAGATTACACAGATGCCTGGGCAAAAACTGCTGGGTTAGGCCTAGCCATGAAACAATCTCCAATAACAGTGGAGTTAAAAGCCACAGCCTCCCCAATAAATGTCAAACAATATCTTCTGAGCAAAAAAACTAAAGATGGGATAAGGCCCCATATTCAGATATATCAGACCTTAGATTCCTAAGGCCCTGTCAATCAGCCTGGAACACTCCCCTGCTAGTAGTAAAAAAGGCCAGGAACCGGGGACTATGCCCCGTTCAAGACCTAAGAAAGATCCACAACAGAGTGCACAACATTCACCCCATGGTACCTAATCCATACAATCTGCTTATCACTCTGAACCCTGAGCGGAAATGGTATACTGTTCTGGACTTAAAAGATGCTTTCTTTTGCTTGCCACTGCATAAAGATACTCAGTTGCAGTTTGCTTGCGAGTGGGTAGACCCAGAAACTGGAATCTCTGGTCAACTAACTTGGACTAGACTCCCACAGGGGTTCAAAAACTCCTCCACTCTCTTTGATGAAGCACTCCACAGAGATCTCAAAAACTTCAGAACTATGCACCACGAAGTCAACCTGATTCAATATGTGGATGACCTGCTACTGGCAGCTAACCCAAAGAAAAACTTTGAATCTGGGACCCAAGCACTATTATTTGAGTTTACTGAACTCAGCTATAGAGCTTCTGCCAAAAAGGCCCAAATTTGCTAGCATGAAGTAATCTTCCTGGGCTATTTCCTTAGGGGCAGTAAACGATTGCTCACTGAGCCCAGAAAACAAACGGTTGTGCAGATACCACCCCCATCTAACAGCAGACAACACAGAGTTTCTTAGGACTGCTGCGTTTTGCAGGTTATGGATTCCTGTGTTTGCATCCTTAACTTCTCCTTTATACCCGCAGTTAAAGGGAGATGCCCAATTCCAATGGACCCCTAAGCACCAGCAAGCTTTAGATAACATCTAAGGACACTGACACTGAACTCCTCAACTTCACTGAGCAAGCCTGCAATTTCAGAAAGCCCTACACTACATTAAAAATGTACATCAATTCACTCACCTTGGTTCAAAGAAACTGCAGGCATTCCTGAAGGATCAAGAACAGAGTTTTCCACTAACCGACTCACAGTGAAAGGAAATAACTGAACGGATAACAAAAGCCTGTCAGTTCTGTCAATTGGTTAATGCTTCCCCTTCCAAGCTTCCTGCAGGAAACCACCTACGAGGAACCAGACCAGGACAATTCTGGGAAGTGGACTTTACTGAAATTAAGCAAGTGAGGTGTGGACTAAATATCTCCTAATCTTTGTAGATACATTTTCAGGATGGATTGAAGCCTTCTCCACAAAAAAAAAGGCTCAAATGGTTGTCAAGAAGATCCTGAAAGATATTTTTCCGAGATACGGCCTGACTAAGGTAATAGTTTCTGATAATGGACCGGCGTTCATGGCCCAGGTAAGTCAGGGGTTAGCCAGGACCCTGGGGATTAATTGGAAGTTACATTGTGCTTATAGACCCCAGAGCTCAGGACAGGTAAAAAAAAATAAATAGAACCATTAAAGAGACCTTAACGAAATTAAGCTTAGAGAGCGGCATAAAGGATTGGACTATGCTCCTGCCTTATGCACTGTTTCATGCAAGAAATACTCCCTCTGTTTCTTTGTCTAACCTATGAAATTCTCTATGGGACCCCTCCTCCAGTAAGGGACCTAATCCCAACTGTAAGACCTAACGATCCCTTCCACATCTCCGTGCTTGACTAACTTAAAGCTCTTGAAAGAACTCAGTGATACCTGTGGAAACAGCTGGCCACTGCCTACTAACCTGGTGAAGATGGGACTCCACATCGATATCACGTAAGAGACTTCATCTACATCAAATGACATCAGGTGTCATCCCTGGAACCCCGCTGAAAAAGACCATATCAGGTGCTACTTATAACACCTACAGTGGTAAAGGTAGATGGAGTCACTTCTGCATCCATGCCTCTCATCTCAAGCCTGTGCCCTGTCCAGACTCTGGCTGGAAACTGGAAAAGACTGGTAACCCTTTCAAATTGCATACTAGCCATGTGGATAAGGCTATAGACTCTCCCCTTGGCCACCAGTAGTCCTAACCCTCATCAGCCCGTTCAGCAGCGATGGTTGAACACAAATCCTACTAGAAAAGAAGTATGGTATATCTCGCATACAGCCCCTTAGGGACCTGGTGGCCATCTCTCCACCCAGACATTTGTCAGCTGGCTGTACGTCTTTCCTATTAGGATATTCTTTATGTAGGGGATCCCAATAAAATTTCATTAAATCCCTTCCGTACCATAGATAATGGAAACAAACATAATGGATGTAGGGAAACGCGAACTAGATGCAGGTTGGCTAGCCTAGATTACTATGTTTGCCTGGCGGACTATCAAAGCCACAAAAAGCCACAGCTGTGTGGGGGAAAACCAACTTTTTCTGTGAATAATGGGGATGTGAGAATACAGCGGATACCTGGTGGAACCCAAACACCTCATCAAATTCAGTACACAGCATTGGCCAAATTACCAATTAGACAACCAAACCGATGGCCCCCAGAGAGGTCTCTAGATCCTCAATTTCTGCATGACCTTTTCAACTTCGGCAAGTGCTCAAAAGGGTGGAAGGAAATTCCCCTATGTGGAGGCCTTTTCCATCCTTTGCTCACATCCTGAACTATGCTTCTCCAATAGATCCTCACCCTCAGCCTTCTGCTCCAGACTCTCTGCTGTCACTCCCATATCAGCAACCTGATTTCTCTCTCCACCGGTTCTCAGACCATTGCCCCCTTGCGGAGGTAGCAGGTACTGAAGTACCCTTCCAGCCACTCACTAATCTCTTCTCCTTTCAGTGCCCGCACTGGGACCCACCAGGTCCTCTTACCAGCTAACCCAAAGCTCAAACCATCTGAGGAGTGCCCTCAGACGCCTATCCATGATGTAATTAAAATGGCCTTTAAAGTTGCTTTGTCATCACTGAAAACAGGGTACTAAGAATTTAAAGTCCCTCACAGGCTTTTTGGGATACTCACTCCCGTCTTCCCCTCTGCTCTACCTGTTCAACTGCTAAAGTTTTTGTTGCCAGGAAAATCTCAAACCCCTTTCCCATTATTCTTCTATATCACTTTTTCCTCATTCTCAGATGCACGGAGCTGATCTCACCCCACTCCTTCCCCATCTTCCCCTCTGTACCAGGCCCATAGAAAAGTCTTAAATGACCTTCTCCAGAAATCTTCATCATGGCTGACGTTAGAACTTTCAGCAACAGAGTCCCTATAAAAGAGTTCAATGTAGATTAACGTCCTCTTTTCATGTTGCTCTATTCTACTTGGCCACTGGCTGAAAAAATCAGCACTCCTAAGCTAGACACCCCCTTACTAGTTTTTCACAAAATATGTGAACAAGGCCTCTGGCCTTGAGCTGGGGCTTCACAGAGATGGCTACATTTCTAAGATAAAAAAGTTACCAACTGGGCTCCATGGTAACAGCTGGCAAAGAAAAAAAGAGAAGAAAAAAGCTCTCACCCTCCCAGGTGTCCTTAAAATGTTAACTTGCAGAGAGCAGAGGAAAAACAAAAAACAGGAACAAAAACTGCTTTTTGTGAACTTCTGCAGACTGTGAATTTCTGAGTCTCTTCCCTTACATATTGGGTACAAAATTCTGAAACTACCTAAACTTTGGGTTCAGGGGATTTATTGATTACAACAGGAGCAATGCCCTCTAAATTCGGTTGCAAGCAAATAGGACTGTTTCCCTGTCTTCAGTGCTATCTTAGGTGCCATGCCTTGCAGTCACTACAACATTATAATTCTATATAATTAAACATTGTTTATATTTTCATAAAATGGTCAACAGATGTGATTAATTATGTTATGGTGCAGATGTTTCACAGCGTGCTCTATCAGGACGCAGGTACATTTAAAGATCAAATAGAGGGGCATACAACTCATTTCAGCCAGGAACCTGTATCCCTCACTTTAGGCATCCTATTAGGAATAGGAGTTGCTGCAGGGGTGGGCACAGGAACCACTGCCCTAGTCCATGGGACACAATAAATGACCCAATTAGAAGCAGCAATAGACAAAAATTTAAGATATTAAAAACCTCCATCACAGCTTTACAGGAATCTTTAACCTCTCTCTCTGAAGTTGTTTTTCAGAACAAGTGAGGGTTCAACCTCCTCTTCATGAGAGAAGGGGCCTTTTTCCTGCATTGAGGGAAGAATGTTGTTTTTATGCCCACCATAATGGAGTTGTAAAAGAATCTAAGATTAAATTAAGAAGACGCCTTGAAGAGCATCAACATAAGAGAGAGGCCCAAAAAGTGTGGTTTTAGTCTTGGTTCACACAGTCCCCCTGGTTAATTATGCTTTTATCAGCCCTGGCTAGTCCATTAATAATCCTCATATTATTGCTAACTGTAGGACCCTGTTTGCTCAGTCGTGTAGTTTCCTTTCTCCAAGCTCAAATTGGACAAGTTAAACTTATGGTAATCAGAGAACAATATACCACACTAGCAGACATAAAATGTGACACCCCCAATGATCACTTTTATGATTAAAATAACCAAAGAAGAAAAGGGGAATGAATGTTTAATAAAATAGGTACTTGTCACTTCCAGTTTTGTGGTATGCTTAACAAAACACTGTTGATATCTTGAGAAGTGTTTGCTAATCTTTTTCCCTGAATGTGCTGTACCCAACTGCAAAACTGCAGAATGTACTCCATCACCCGTTTGCACGCAAACTGCCAACTTGCCCTGACCCATCAATAATCTTCCCTCCCTGCCCTCTCCAAGGAAAGTATATAAGCTCTGCTTAAGCTGTTTTCAGGGCTCTCTGCTCTATTCAAGGGAGCTCTGAGCCCCAGGATGCTGGACCCCTATAAAACCTTGGCTATTTCATGAGACAGTCTCCGGTGGTCTCTTCCTCCGACACTCGACTGACCTTTACATTGGTAAAATAATAAGTGTGATTTTGCTTTTTGTGTCCAGAATATTACTGTGATAAAATGTATATGTTGATAAGGTGACTTGAGTATTTCTTCCACCCTTTCTGGGAGCAATATTTTGAAAATGTATAAATTAGTATTGGGGGTACAAATAGGGGTAACCTGTGACTATGAATATAGAGATAATGCATGAATAGACCATATGGTGAATAAATAATATAAGGGGTTTCAAATTTAAATAATGGATTCAATTGATACCTGAAAATATACAGGGAATCTTATATTCCAACCAGTTATACATTCATTCCAACCAGTTATATATCTAATGGTAATATTTGGATTATGGTTTATCATGAAGAGTGTGTGAGTTTTGCTTCAAAAGTGATTATAGAAATTGAAAATAATGTGTTTGGAAAAAAGTCTTATGAAAAGACCAGTCAAGAAAACTGGAGGAATCCATGTGTTCTGAAGCAGGAAGTGATTGAAAGTGAGACAAATGCCAATAAGTTTGCTAACTTGTGGATGAAATATATATCCTATTATGTGGATAAATTGAAGAAATAGTATTGTACCAGTGCTGAATAAAAATGAACGTCAAAATACACATCATGTCCCATAGGAATCTACTTGCATTGATGTTAAACTGGGTTAGTTACTGTTGAAATATTAGTATTTGTATGTAACATTAACTGAAGTTAGTTTTCAGTACTGGAAACAAATATGTATTTCAGGTGGAAGAATATTTCTGAGAATAATCTTGTGAAAAGTTGATTATAAATCCACATACATGAATATGAATGTATTTAGGGAGTGTATAATACGACACATATATTTCACATTTTGGAAAATCTGGAGAGTATATGTGTATATATATATATATATATATATATATATATATATATATATATATATATATATATACAAAACACACGCAGACATTAAAAAGTAGCAATATATATGCCAATCGAAATTCACGGTGAAATATATATCGTCCACAGATCCAAAAATATTAATTTTACTGAACATGGATTTATGAATAATGTTGTTCAACTAGGAAGGTCACCCACAGGTTGAATTTTAAGATCCAACAGCGTTTATAAGGAGTGATCTCTTCTCATAATTTGTATCTGCCAAGTCAGCTCCCTCACAAGAATGTACATGTGATACCATGTAGGATTCTATATGTGCATATAAAAATACATGTGCTGATAGACTTCAGAGAAAGGGAGACAGGAATTCACATATTTGTTAACTTTAAAAACACATGCAGAACTATTTCAAAAAGAAATTTACTGGATTTATATCACCTACCCTACATAATGCATAAGGCAAGTCCAACTAAACACCATGCATCCACTGAACGGCTTGTATTTCTATTCTTTTTGGGTTATTTTTCTCCATCATATTAGGATTAGTAGTCAAAGTCTAGTAGAGTATGTGTTCGAATCAGGGATTCAGTATTTTGAATGTAAAATTTTAAAATAAATCCAATGTGTATGCAAATATGTGCTACACAAAATTCATCCCACTCTCATCCACAACAATGCCTTGACATTACCTTCGTCCCAAGTAAGACACAAATAGAGCAGAAGAGTTAAAAAATCTGTGAATACATTTCTGGAATGGAATACGCTCAGGAGTTCACAACCTTGGAGGTGGCAGAGCACGTTCCAAAAGTAAGGGACATGTAAACACTCCACAAACATGGAGCTCTGCCGGCCTATACAATTCTTGAGACACTGCCTCTGAGGTGGGGCACTTGAAATATATGTTCTTGTCAGGAGCTTTAGCTTTTTTTTTAGTGAGACCAACAAAGCTGGGTCTGCATCTATGTGGCCCAAAAGACATGGTTTCTTATTTTCCAATGAACCTGAGGCAACAGTGCTGAATTCTCACTTTGTAGGTAAAATGTGGCCACTGGGGGCTAAGTGTCACCCCATGTGGACTGTGAAGTCATTTGGTCCTCCTCCACTTTTTGTGGTGGTTCTTGCTGATGCACTGGGACTTTGGTATTTGCTTCATAAAATACAAGGAGTTCAACTGGGACACAGTGCTGGAAAGAGTTCTGTCACATCTGGTGGGTCAAGGTCTGCAGGAGAATGCACCAACCAGTCTTCTTTCCCACATAGCTTGCACCCTTGACCATATCAACCTGATTCTGAACATTGCCCTGAAACCTCTCCATATAACAAGATGCCTTTACAAATAACTGTCTGGTGGCTGCACCATGTCAGTCACAAGCCATTTGAAAGCCGAACCACATATACCCACCACAGATGTTTTAACACAGAACTTCCCACCACTGCTCTAGGCCCACTACTCACCAGGCTCCAACTTACTGGCATCTATGTTCTACATTATTTTAGAGAAACCCAGTCAATCAAGGCACTCTCTGGTATACTCATGATCAGCAACAGCACATCCAAAGTTTCTCCAGTGCCACCTGGCATGGGAATTTAAAAAATTTCATGGTATTTATCCAGCCATTTTTCAAGGATGAAGTTGGAGGCACTGTGGATTTCAAGAACCATTAAATGTTGAGGAAGCTCATTTCAATGTACCTCTGGAGAACTCTCATAGGCAAGGCTTCCCAAAGATTGGCCAAAATGTCACATGAAGATAGGCCCACTGAGGTCTAGAATGTGAGGTCCATGTGTGTTTTGACTCTCAAAAATGGCTACCAAGTCTTTAAGAATAAAATCATGGATATCTTGGCTGAGATTCCCAGTGCTCTGTGGAAAGCCACCCTGGGCCTTGTTCTCAGTTTATAAGGGTGACTCTCATGCGTGGCCTCCAAAAATCCCAACGCAATTCATGGCAATACTTCACTGAGGTCATTTCCAGAACTCAGGCTCTAAGGGGATTCACACCAGAGTTCAAGCCCAGGTTGATCCAGTCATCTTTTCCAACCGCCACACAAATGACCACGATTAAAACCCAAACACTCCCACATGGCCCTCATCTTCTTCCATATAGACACTCATCATAACCTCTAACTGGAGGTTTTTATGAAAGGCGCAGGACAAGATAGTGTGAAAAATAAGCTCCCTTGCCCATCATTTGCCTAAAGTCAGGGTGGTCTGAACACCCTTCCTGTGAACCAGGAGTGATCAAATAGGCCTACCCTTAATACTGCTCCACTTCTCCAATTTGAGGCCTACTGACTGTGGGGTTTAGATTCTTTATGTGAATTGGGGTCATGAGAAAACCCAAGCACCCATGGGCTAGCCTCTGCTGGGCTTTGAGGAACTCATTTGACCCAAAGGATTTCTATTGTCACTTGATGGAGGTCAGGAACCTTACAAAAAAAGACGAGAGACTTCATCCACAATGACTGCTCTTTGGCCATTTTGGTTTTGGATGCACACATTGCATCTTTCTTTAGATCCATCAGGTGCTGAGAGTCTAAGTCACAGCCTCACACAGTGCCAACAGACTGATTCAGACACATCTCTTTTGAAGAGCGACAGGTGATGCCCATTCATTTCCATTAGAAAACTGTTTTATTCAGGCTTCGCAAAGGAGTGGCCTTAGGCAAAGACCTTCCTGACATTCAGTGCTACAGAACAATAGGGAAGCGAAAGTCCCAAAGCAGGGTCTCTCCACTGAGACTTTGATGGTCACACTGATATCTGAGTTTTCTGAGATTCTCGCCATTCCCTTCAGCTATCCAGTACATGGCCATGTCACAGAGTTTGGAGGTGGTACATATCTTGGTCAAAAAACCATGAGCCTATTCGGAAGAGTGGCCAGAATTCAGGAAGAAAACCGGAACTTAGGAAGATAGCAGGACTTGCCCATCAATAAGGCAAGTCTCCTTCCTTTTATAAATTGGGCAGGATGAATGTTGGGAAGCTTTCTCCTAGACAGGACACATCCATTGATTCATTTTCTTTTGTAATGTCTACAACCACGGACACAGTGGGATACACAGACATAGAAACACTCGCCTTTTCAAACGACTTACTAGAACCAGTCCACTCCAAACCAAAGAAACCGCCTTTTCTACCTATTCTCTGAACATGAGACAAAACCACAAACCCACACTTATTCCCACAAAGGCACCACCTTCCCCCGTGTAGGTCTTTGACTATCCGGATATGCTCTGCCTGGTTGGCCATACTATGTTCCCCCGAAATGGCCTGTCTGTTCTCAATTCTGGACTTCTTGTCCAACTTTGTGAAGTTGTCAGGAGCCAGCGGTGAGCCACTACCTGCTTTCTCAGGAAAGACCCATCTTCAGATCTTTCCTGGCATTTGGCCATCCTCACATCTGTAGGTACTAAGAAAGACTGACTCTCTCCTTGATAAATCCAAACAAGTGAGACCTCTGTGACTGTTACTGCCCCTGGCTCTGGGTGCCTAGTTTCAGGGATCGCAAGTTCAGAAAGTTCCATCACCAAGGAAGTGAGGTAGGTCACTTCCTTCATGAACTGAATGAGCTCACAGCCTTGAAAACCACTTTGTCTTTACAGTTTCTTCCTAGGGTCCCATGAGATGGAGGCTGCACCTATTTCCTGTGACAGTTTCGTAGGTTAGAATGGTATATCAACCATAGGTACCGGGGGAAAGATCTCCACAAGGGCCTGGTTTGGTCCATTTTCTCTACATTAAAAATAGAGAGGCTGATTCAGACACAGCCCTTCATCCCTCCAGGTTGTTTGCCATGGAAGATAACTTTTGCTGTCTCAGATCTTTCATAGCAGTCTACATCTTCTTCAGGGATCATTTCTGCATGGATCTTTGAGATTCTCAGCAGGTGGAAGATCCCCCTGCATTCCTGTAGTGTAAGACCAACTCTGTCCAAGCACTGCTGTAAAGTTAGATTGAGGAAATAGTGTATGGTTAGGGTTAATAACATGTTCGATTTGGGTTAGGAATCATTCTCCTGGATGAATAATGGTATTGGGAACCTGCAATATTTTCAAGAATATATAGGTGAAATATAAGTATGGAAACAGAAATCTAGGGAAGATTTGAAGCCTAGTAGGGCATTGAGCCCTTGAGTGGGATACTTAGCTTTTTATTATATTCTGCACAGATGTCTCAGATAAATCGATATACAATGAAATAGGATTTTGTATCTTGGATGATTGAATAACAAACAGAACATCCAGTCAAAAAGAGATAGTCCATAGAATTAGCAAGATAGTCAGTAGGTTTAGAAAGAAGAGTTAGTATAGGATTTGGACCAAAAGTTCTTTACAATTAGGGTTTCGGGTAGAGAGTGAATGTAAATGTCAGCACATGTTAAGAGTCAGTCACAATGATGAACTGGGGAAAATATATAGGAAAGCAGATATAAATAGAGACATTAGGAATTCAGAAAAGTATAAAGTGTGTAATTGATTTAGACATTTTCAACAGGGTTGAGTCTGAATATATAATCTTAGAAAGAAACAAATATGCAGTACCAAGATTATTGACATTTGGGAGCATTAGGTAACCAGGTCATGGATGTTTTTAGTAATCCATGCTCACTTTCCATTTAGGCTTTGGTAAGATCATAAGTGTGACCTTTGCATTTTGTGTCCAGAATATTATTGTGATAAAATGTGTATGTAGATTAGGTGACATGAGTATTTCTTCCACCATTTCTGGAGCAATATTTTGTAGATGCATAAATTAGTATTTGGGGTACAAATAGGCGTACCCTGTGTCTATGAATATGCAGATAATGCAGGAATAGACCATACTGTGTGTAAATAATATAACTGGATCCACTTTAAATAATGAATTTGATTGATATCTGAAAATATAAAAGAAATCTCATATTGATATACAATCATTCATTCCAAGCAGTTAAACATCTAATGGTAATATTAAGGTTATGGTTTTTCCTGAAAGGTGTGTGAGTTTTGCTTCAAAAGTGATTATGGAAATCAAAAATAATGTGTTTGGAAAGAAGTCTCATGAAAAGAATAGTCAAGAAACCTCGAGAAATACATGTGTTTTGAAAAAGGAAGTGATTGAACATGAAACGCATGCCTATAAATTTGTTGACTTTTCGATGAAATATATATAGTATGATGTGCATAAACTGCAGAAATAGTAATGTATCTGTGTTGAATAAAAATGAACATCAAAATACACATCAAGACCCATAGGAATCAACTTGCATTGATGTAAATCTGGGTCAGTTAGTGTAGAAATATTAGGATTTTTATGATCAATTCACTGAAGTTAGTTTTCAGTATTAGGAAACACACATGTATTTCAGGTGGATGAATATTTCTGAGAATAATCTTGTGTAAAGTTGATTATAAATCCCCATAAATCACAAAACATTATAAACACAAAACACACACGAACATTAAAATGTAGCAATATATATGCCAGTTGATATTCATCTTGAAATATATTTCATCCACTGATCCAAAACTATTTATTTACTGAAATTGGATTTATGTATAATTTTGTTCAACTAGGAAGCTCCCCCAATAGATTGAATTTTCTGTTCCAACAGTGTTTAGGAGGAGTGATCTCCTAAATGTGTATGCAAATATGTGCTAAACAAAATTCTTCCCACTCTCATCGAGAACAATGCCTTGATATTACCCTCACCTCAAGTAAGACACAATTTGAGGAGAAGAGTTTTAAAATCTGTGAATACATATCTGGAATGTAAAATGCTCAGGAGTTCACAACCTTGGAGGTTGTAGAGGAGTTTCCAAAAGTAAGGGACTGGCTTGATAGACCCAACCTGATCTTTTATTAAAATTGGGAGCCATCTTGCCACAAAACCGTGAAAAGATAATTTTGGCATAACAATAAATTACTGCAAATTCTGAACCTGCTTGGAATGCCTGCTCGTGCCTTGAACTCATCAATGCGTGCCTCTCTGACCACATAACAGCGCTCTCTGAAATTTTAGTGACGCCTCATAAATATTGGTCTTTCCTTGCCAGAGAATGACCCTCTTTGAGCCTCTAATGGTCCTCTTAATTCCTGATGTTGGGGCCAGCAAAAAAAAATGTAATCTACCATTAGTGTGATGCTTTCAAAGTTCTGTTATCTGTAACCCGCCTTTTGTGTAACTTTCTGGGCTACATAGCTGGGCTGTAGGAAAGGTGGGGTTGCTGTCTTGTTCCCGCCATTTTGGCAGGGAGACGCAGCTGGGCCGGTGGAAATAATAAGCTTGCTTTAATTTGATTTTAATTGGAGTCAGTGGTCTTTTCTTGCATCCTAGTCCAACATTTTGGAGTTCCCCAGCGAGATGACCCTGCCCGACCAGATCACAAGACCAGACTGCTGGAAATTCTGAAGCTGGCCTTCCCTCTAGGGCACCGGGCTGGAGATCCACTCTAGAGGGTGCACAACTTGAGATGTTCCAAGACCTTGGAGTGAGCCTTCGGTCTGGGGAGCACTGCAGTGAACCACCGCACTAAAACTATTATCAAGCACCTGGTGGAGGAGGCCTCCATAGGTAAGTAGCACCTTTATAACATCTGATATCTGGTTAAGGGAAATCTCTTCTGATGACAGAGAGGTGGCCTGGGGAGGCACACATACACTCCTGTACAGGAAAGTAATGAGAATCGTCCTGTCCTCTGTTCTGTTCTGTAGGGAATTGCTCTGGAAGGGTAGAGAGGTGCCAACGGGCACGCACGCGCTCCTACCCAGGAGCTTTAGCAGGACGTTGCATTGCTCCTCTGTTTTTCTGTTTTGGCACCGGGATTCTGTTTTTTTGTGTTTTGTTCTGTGTTCTATATGTTTTTTTGTTTGTTTGTTTTTGTGCGTTTTGTTGTGTGATTTCTGTGGTAAAAACTTAAGGATATTGGACGTGAAAATGGGTAACAAAGCAAGTAAGCCTGACACACCATTGGACTGTGTTTTAAGGAACTGTGATGAACTTTACTCCCCTTTGTTATGCAGGGTGAGAGAAGCCCCTAGCTGGCTGCGTGGAGCACAACCACTGCAGATGGCAATGCCTGCTGGGGAACGAAGAACTGAGTATCTCCCAGATTTACAAGTGAAACTCCTTTAAAACCCCTTGTCCCTCCAGATCAAGAGAGTCACAACCTTTGGGAAGAGTCCCGTTATTTTTCCTTTGTGAGCAAAGCAATAAACCTCCCTTTTTCTTTTTATCAAAACCCTGTCCTCATTATTAAATTGGCTTTAATTGGCTTCAAGTTCAGGAACCGAACATTAAGTTACAAATTTTGATACTCCGCCCCCCCCATCCCAGAACTTTTGGAGAGCTGAGTACTGAAATGTTAGGAGATAGAGCATGCTTGGGGTGGAACCGAAACAGAAGAGCTAATCCTGTAAGTAAAAGGAGGGACTGAGGGATTCCCAGCAGCTGCCAAAGCCCTGTTGCTTCAGGGAATTCCCTCCTTTCTTCCCTGCACTGTAAGGTAATTGTTTAGTTTATGATTTCAGATAATTCATGTCAGAGAACTTAAATACTTACGATGGAAAACTAAAGAACTCTACTTCTAAGTTGGCAAGTAACTTCCCAAGCATTCAGTCTTTTTTTCACCAATTTTGAATTGGGTAGCCTGGGAAAATGTCACTGTGTGTACCAGTGCATTAATTTGGACAAGGATAGTAAATCATAGTATAGTATCTGTTGACAAAACAAGATGTAAAGATATAAAATTTTGTGAATTGTATCTTAAACTTGTATCATAATTTTCAACATCCTAACCTGAAAATTATGGTTAAAATGATTTAGGCCTGAGGTATCTGCTCAGAATAGCAGTTTTTTTCCTGCTCCTTCCAGTCCTCAGTGAGGACTTATATTGAAATGCAAATGAAAGAAGCCTGTAAGCTCAGTAGAAGACTGATCTGAGGCCTAAGGGGAAAAAAAGGTAAATTGTATGGTATTTACTAATTACTGGCCATTCATTTTTTCTAGGAATCATAATTTTTTCCTTAGATTCTTTATTTTTTTTTTGAGCTCTTGATTGTGATCCTACATACCTAGGTTAATGTTTTTCTGATCAGTTCTATCTTTGACCAACTGTGGTCTTTATGAAATATTGCAATAAAGATTTCACCTTCCCAAAGCGACAAGGCCTTTACTATTATTATGTGTGCACAATTTTGTTATGTGTTGTATGTCTATATATACATATGTCCGTATATCATATATATGATACACAAATTAACATATATAAGGAGCGCTCATTTAAAAAAAGCGCTCATAAAAATAAATTCTAAAAAGTGAATCCAAAGATCTTTAATTCACGTGATTTAAATGGTTCAATTAAATTGAATAAACAGATAAAAATAAATGTCTTTAAATTTAAGCTTACAAGTTTTTCTAGGTGTTCAAAAATCTAATAAAATATTAATATCTTCAAACTGTCTAAAATGCCTTGGTTCTAGGACTTTTCCTTCAACATAAAGATGGTTTACACTGTTCAATACATTTGTCTAATATTTTGATAAATAAGTAAAGTAAATATGATATGGGATTACTCATTCATGAGTACTTTTGTTA
The DNA here is from genome assembly GCF_048772815.1 of Callospermophilus lateralis. Classification (NCBI taxonomy): domain Eukaryota; kingdom Metazoa; phylum Chordata; class Mammalia; order Rodentia; family Sciuridae; genus Callospermophilus; species Callospermophilus lateralis. The sequence goes on from NW_027510156.1 coordinate 1,911,492, forward strand.
GATATCTGATTGATTTACTAAGGTCTGTATAAGTTTGTACTAAACACTGAATAAGATTGTAAAAATCAATCATGTGTTAAAAAGACAAAAGATTCTTAAAACATAAGTTTAGCCATAACATTGTGTTTATTAAGTTTTATTTTTTCTAGAGCCAGCAACCATAAAAAATAAACAACTGATTAAATAAGAACTGTTATTTTACATCACTGTACTGCCATTTCTTTAAAAGCTTAACTTGGTTAATGTAGAAACATCAATGTAATTGTGATACTATTAATGTGCTCATATCTTACAGGTATGCAAGTATGTAAGGTAGAAATTTTAAAAGAGCATTATATTAAGCTGGTGTTCTGAAGTTATATGGTAAAAAGTATATATTGGGGATATATTCACCTGTTATCAATAAGATATGTAAAGTTTTATGTTACTTCTTAGATTGGGGAACAATTTAAATGTATTTGATGTTAATGAGAGCATAATCTATGTAAAGTTTAAAAACTTTCAGCCTTTCTTTAATTAATGATTTAAATGTGATATTATATGGTGTTAACTAATGTTCATGTGACCTCAAACAATTTATGTAAACTTTGTAAAATAATATTTAAAAAATAAAGATCAGCTTTAGAACTAAAATACTTAAGATTTGTAAAGAGCCCTGCCTTACCTGAGATAAGACTCTGTGTCCCATCTTACTACATGTGAGAATGACTATGAAAGCAGTAGGACAGATTTTATTTCTTTAGAGTTATGTTAAGAATTTGTGTTTTTTTATGTCAAGATTCCTAGGATCTCAAACAGGGGATATAATGTATAACTTAGCCAAAATATTCAGGGTAGCTATTACACGAACTAAGTATTTTTACTCTTGTTAAAAAATTTTATTTTATAATTTTCTTATATGTGATCTAAAGATTCTCTGTTAGTGTTTTACAGAAGTGTTGCTTTAAGAGCACAACATGGGTTAATTTAAGATAGTAAGTCATCACCTATAAGACAGACAGAATAATACAGATCCCAATTAATAAAAAGATAAATAATTATAAAGTTATAGACATTAAAGCCCAGTGCTCTTAATATAAGGCTGTTAAAATTTATTTGATGGATGTTTAAGATTAGGATTTAAAATTAAAATTAAATGAAAAGGGTTAGAAAACCAAATTTGGCACTTGCCCTCTGAGTCAGTCTGAATCCAGAGAACAGGGGACTTCTCTAAGAGCTTTGCAACTCTGGGCCACATAAACTTCCCATCAGGGAGATTAATGAGACCACTGGAGAACATAAAGCCAATCAGTGCATTTACTTCGAAGAGGAGAGTCATCAGAGAAGGGAGATATCCTTGAGCTTCTGAAGGAAGCCACATGGTCAAGCAAGACCAGGACCCACCTAGCACAAATGGCACTAGGAGAACTGAGAAAGTGATCTCAAGTTTCCCCAGGAATGACTCCCATAAAAGCTCAGCTGACTGTTAACAATAGATAGAAACAAAAGTCAGTTTGACTGCTTCATATTAAACACTTAGCAAAGACACTTAAAACCAAAATACAGCCATTCCTGGGCATTTTAAATAATAATAATAATAATAATAATAATAATAATAATAATAATAATAACAATAATAATATTATAAGGTATAAACTTTATGTTAGCCTCCCAAAATAAGTAAGACTGGAGGCTACAAAGAAGGATTCTCGGACAGGAATGCCTGATACTTATAAAAAGAGACTATCAAGAAGAGCTGCCACAGGCAGAAGTTTTCAGTTTAAGGCCTACAGATATTCCTAACCTACACAGGTAGGCTTGCTGTTTGCTAGTACGATTATCCAGCGTGAGTATCAGAATTATAGGTTTCTCTATTAGACACAGAGGTCATACTAGTAAAAGGATTTTGCAAGATCAGATGACATTAAATTATTAAACTGTATCTTATGGGGAGGGACAACTGTAACACTAAAAGTTAAATATTAAGTTGACACTCTTGATAACTGGGGATATTAAAGACTGGTGAGGGAACTTCTATACAGTGACATGTTCCAGCTGCTGCAACATTTATTCAGTACTCATGGTTTTTCTTTCTCTCATAGAATAACCCATCCCAAGATGACTATACAACCTGTTCTTCCTCAACCAGACTTCAAACTGAACTGACTTCTAACAGGCAACTCATGTTCCTCAACTGACTTCTAAAAGGCAACTCATGTCCCTCACATCGTGCCCACTCACATCACCCTCTCCTAGCTCAGAAGAAGCAATAATGGGTGACGCCTCTTTTCTTACATCAATGGAGCCAAATATAAATAGACTATCAATATAAGTAATTAATTAAGTCAGGTAAAATCAGGGAGACCGGTTTCGTGTGAGTTCTAAAAATTTGGAGACTGTTACCTGAGGGATTAAAATTTCCTCAGTGCTCTTCCCCTAATCTATCAAAGATTTGAGAGGGACACAGAGAAAAGGGGGGAATGATCGACCCAATCTGATCTTTTATTAAAATTGGGAGCCATCTTGCCACAAAGCCATGAAAAGATAATTTTGGCTTTACCATAAATTACTGAAAATTCTGAACCTGCTTGGAATGCCTGCCAGTGCATTGAACTCACCCATGCCTGGTTCTCCGACCTGATAGCAGCCCTCTCTGAAACTTTAGTGACACATCATAAATATTTGCCTTCCCTGGCCACACAAAAACCCTCTCTGAGGCTCTAATGGTCCTCATTAATTCTGATGTACGGACAGCAAAAAAATGTAAACTACCATTAGTGTGATGCTTGTCAGAGTTCTGTTATCTGTGACCCCCATTTTGTGTAACTTTCTGGGCTATAAAGCTGGGCTTTAGGAAAACTGGGGTTTCTGTCTTATTCCCGCCGTTTTGGGAGGGAGAGGCAGCACGGCCGTTAGAAATAATCAGCTTAATTTAATTTGATTTTAATTAGAGTCAGTGATCTTTTCTCGTGTCCTGATCTAACAGGTAAGCACTCCAAAATCATGGAGCTCTGCTGGCCTAAAGACTTCTGGAGACACTTCCTCTGAGGTTGGGCACTTGAAATATATGTTGTTGTAAGGAGCTTTAGCTTCCTTTCTAGTGGGATTATCAAAGCTGGGTCTGAATCAATGTGACCTGGAGGACATGTTTTTTTATATTCTAATGAACATGAGGCAGCAGTGCTGAATTCTCTTTTTGTAGTTAAACTGTGGCCACTGGGTGCTAAGAGTCTCCCCATGTGGACTGTGAAGCCATTTAGTCATCCTCCACTTTTCGTGGTGTTTCTTGCTGCAGGACTGTGAGTTTGGTATTTTCTTCATGAAATACAATGAGTTCAACTGGGACCCAGTGATGGAGGGAGTTCTGTCACGTGTGGTGGGTCAGGGTCTGCAGGAGAATGCACCAACCAGGCTTCTATTCCATAGAGCTTGCCCCCTTTTCTATAGCAATCTGACTCTGAACTTTGCCCAGAAAATCTCCATATAACAAGATACCTTTACATACAAGGGTCAGCTGGCTGCACCATGTCAGTCACAAGCCATTTGGAATGCAATGGAAAATCTTCAGGGCCACACCACAGATGTATTATCACACACCTGCCCACCACTGCAATATGCCCACTACTCAGCAGGCTCAAACTTACTGGTATTTTTGTTCTACACCATTTTCATGAAACCCAGTCAATCAAGGCATACTCTGGTACACTCATCATCAGCAACAAGACATCCAAAGGTTCTCCAGTGCCACCTGGTGATGGGAATGTCAACAATTTCATGGTATTTATCTAGCCATTTTTCATGGATGAAGATGGAGGCACTGTGGGTTTCAGTTCATTCAGGAACCATTAAATGGTGAGGAAGCTCATTTCAATGGAAGCTCTTGAGAACTCACACAAGCAATTCTTCCCATAGAGTGGCCAAAAGGTCATATGCATCCAGGCCCATTGAGGTGTACAATGTGACGTCCATTGGTGTTTGTACTCTCAACTATGGATGCCAAATCTTTCAGAATAAAATCATGTGATATCCTGGCTGAGATTCCCAGGCTCTGTGGAAAGCCACCCTTGTCCTTGATCTCAGTTTCGAAAGGCGAATCCCATGCGTGGCCTCCTAAAATCCAAACACAATTCATGGCAATATTTCTCTGAGAGCAGTTCCAGAACTCAGACTCTAAGGATAATCACACCAGAGTTCAAGCCCAGGTAGACCCAGTCATCGCTTCCAACCGCGACACAAATGACCACAATTAAAACCAAAACACTCCCACAAGGCCCTCATCTTTTTCCAAATAGACACTCATTAAAACCTGTGGCTTGGGGTTTCCATGAGGGGCTCAGTGCAAGATAGTGTACAAAATAACCTCCCTTGCCCCTCATTTACCTAAAGTCAGGGTTGCCTGGACACCCTTCCTGAGAAACAGGAGTGATCATAGGCCTGACGTAAATACTGATCTGCTTCTCCAATTTGAGGCCTACTGACTGTCTGGTATAGATTCTTTATGTGAATTGGAGTCATGAAAAAACTCAACACCTATGGGCTAGCCACTGCAGGGTTTTGAAGAACTCATTTGACACAAAGGATCCCTATTCTCACTTGATGGATGTCAGGAAGCTTACAGAAGAAGGCGAGGAACTTCATTCACAATGACTGCTTTTTTGGCTATTTGGTTTTGGATGTACACATGGGATCTTTCTTTAGATCCATCAGGTGCTAAGAATCTAAGCCACAGCCTCACACACGGCCAAGAGGCTTATTCAGATACATCCCTTTCCAAAGAAATTAAGCAAAGAGCTACAGGTGATGCCCATTAATTTCCATTTGAAAACTGTTTTCGTCAGGCATCACAAAGGGGTGGCCTGAGCCAAAGACCTTTCTGACATTCAGAGCAACAGAATAATAGGTAAGCAAATGGCCCAAAGCAGGGTTCCTCCACTTAAACTTTCCTGGTCACACTGATACCTGAGTTTTCTGAGATGCTCCCAATCCCTTAAGCTATCCAGTACATGGCCATGTCACAGAGCTTGGAGGTGGTACATATATAAAACACAAAACCATAAGCCTATTCTGGAGATTCGCCAGAATTAAGGAAGAAAACAGGAACTTAGGAAGATAGTAGGTGTTGCCCATCCATAAGGCAAGCCACAGTCCATTCATTAATTGGGCAGGATGAATGCAGTGAAGCTTTCTACTAGACAGAACACATCCATTGATACATTCTGTTTTCTAATGTCTACAAGCACGGACAGAGTGGGACACACAGACATAGAAACACTCACCTTCTCAAACAACTTACTAGAAACAGACCACTCCAAACCAAACAAGCCACCTTTCCTCCCTATTCTCAGAACATGAGACAAAACCACAAACTCACACCCACACCAACAAAGTCATGTCCTGCCCCCAAGTAGGTCTGTGACTATCCGGAGTGTCCTCTGACTTATGGGCCATACTATGTTCCCCGGAAATGGCCTGTCCTGTCTCAGATCTGGCCTCCTTGGCCAACTCTGTCAAATTGTCAGGTGTTAGTGCTGAGCCACTACCTGCTTTCTCAGGAAAGGGCCTTCTTCAGACATATTCTGGCATTTGGCCATCCTCACATCAGTAAATACCAAGAAAGACTGACTCTGTCCTTGGTAAATCCAAACAAGTGTGCCCACTGGGACTGGGACTGGGAGTGGCTCTGAGTGGTTGGCATCCTGGATCCCAAGTTCAGAGAGTTTTTTCCCCAAGGAAGTGAGGTAAGTCACTTTCTTCAGGAACTGAATGAGGTTCAACCACTTTGTCCTAACAGTTTCTTCCATAGGTCCCATGAGATGGAGGCTGCCCCTACTTCTTGTGACAATTTCACAAGTTCAAAAGGTATATCCACCCTACTCACCTGGGAACAGCTCTCCACACTGGCCTGGTTGGCTCCATCTTCTCTACATTAAGAACAGAGAGGGTGATTCAGACACAACCCTTCATCCTGACCAGGTTGTTTGCAATGGAAGATGACTTTTGCTCTCTCAGGTCCTTCATAGCTGCCTACATCTTCTCCAGGGATCATTTCTGCATGGACTTTTCAGGTTCTTAGCAGGTGGAAGATCCCCTACATGCCTGTATTGTAAGACCAACTCTGTCCCTGCTCTTCTGTAAAGTTATATTGAGTGAACAGTGTATGGTTAGGTTTAATAACATGTTCGATTTCGGTTAGTAATCATTCTGTGGGATGAATAATAGTATTGGGAACCTGCCATATTTGTAAGAATATAGAGGTGAAATATAAGTATGAAAACAGAAATCTAGGTAAAATTGGGAGCGCAGAAGAGAATTGGGCCATTGATTGGGATACTTAGCTTTGAATTATATTCTACACAGGTGTCTCAGATAATTCAATATACAATGTCATAGTACCTTGTACCTTGGATGATTGAATGTCGAAGAGAACATCCAGTCAAAAAGGGATAGTCAGTAGGATTAGGAAGATAATCGGTAGGTTTAGAAGGAAGAGTTAGTATAAGATTGGTACCAAAAGTTCTTTAGCAATAGCGTTTCTGGTAGAGAGTGAATGTAAATGTCAGCCCATGTTAAGAGTCAATCACAATGATGAACTGGGATAAATATGTAGGAAAGCAGATATCAATACAGACTTTAGGAAATCAGTGAAAGTATAAAGTGAGTGATAGGATTAGACATTTTCAACAGAGTTGAGGTTGAATATATAATCTTAAGAAGAAACAAATATGTAGTCACCAATATGATTGATATTTGAGAGCACTAGGCAACCTGGACATGGATGTTTTTAGTAATCCATGCTCACTTACCTTTTAGGCTTTGGTGAAAGGTTAATATTATAGGTACTTGTTACTTTCTGTTTTTCTGTATGCTTAACAAACACTGTTGAAATCTTGAGAACTGTTTGCTAATTCTGTTCCCAGAATGTGTTGTCCCCAACTGCCAAACTGCAGAATGTACTCTCTCACCCATTTGCACACAAACTGCCCACTCGCCCTGACCCATCAAAATCTTCCCTCCCTGTCCTCTCCACGGAAGAATATACGTTCTTCTTAAGCTGTTCTCAGGGTTCTTTGCTATATTCAAGTGAGGTCTGAGCCCCAGCATTCTGGACTCCCAATAAACCCTTTACTGTTGCATGAGACAGTCTCTTGGTGGTCTCTTCCTCCGATGCTCACCCGAACTTTACATTCGGAACCCCCAGTTAGATCCAGCAGCAGCGGACGAAAGACCCCCAACGAGCTCCTCTCAGGATAAGTAAGGTACCTCTTTCGTGTTTCAGGTTTCAGCTTAGGGCTTTGCAAAATGGCTATTGGTGATGAGCATGAGCTCTCTCTGATGGTGGCTGACAGATGTGTCACAGAGCCACAGGTCACGTTCCTGGGAGATGCCCCAGAGGACTCGGCAAATCGAGGAACAATAGTCTCCTCGACTCAGTGATATTTTGTTACGGATTCGGTATTGCCAGCCCATCAGGTTTTGCTAGCGACTCAGTCCTGGTCTCAGTATTGGACGTGCATTGCCTGTCTTTATTGTCTTGTCTTGTCTGTGTCATGTGTCGTTGCTTTCACTGTTTGTATATCTTTCATTATGGAACAGAGCATTTCAATGCCTCTGTCCCTAACTCTTATTTAATGGACCAAAGTCCACTTAAGGGCTCAGAATCTTTCTTTTTCAGTAAAATGCCGGACCTGGCAGATTCTCTGTGCCTCAGAATGACCCACCTTTGGAGTCAGATCGCCCCCAGAAGAATCTTTCTACTCCCCAATAATTCGAAAAGTCAGAGATATTGTCTTTCAGCCGGGGCCACATAGCCATCCAGATCAACAGCCATATATCTTAACTTTGCAGGACCTCTGCAAATCTCCTCCTCCATTTGTGAAGCCTTTCCTTGTCCTTGCCCCCACTCCTACTCCTTCCCCCATGATTCTATCTCTCAAACCCTCTGCTCCTCCTCCTCCACCCTCTGTTTTACCTTGAGTCTCAAGACCCAACTGGACTCTCCTCCCACTCCTTATCCCTTGCCTTCATCCCCCAACCCCCATCACACTCTAAGTGATTCCCCTGTGGCTGACTCAGCCTCTCCGCCATTGGAGGAATCTAGGCCAGCCCAGCACCATCCAGATGACTACCCTGCGGCACACAAAGCCCCTCCTTCCCTGGAGTAAGCTGCCTGACTAAAATAACTCAAAGAACTTGCGGGCATTTTCACACCTGCCTACTTGGGATGACTGCCAACAACTCCTAGGGACTCTCTTCATGACAGAGGAATGAGAGAAAAACCTCCTGGAAGCTAAAAAAAAATACCTGTGGGCCAGATGGGCAACCAATACAACTTCCCAACATAATCAAAGCCGGCTTCCCATTGAACCAACCCACCTGGGACACCAACACATTTGAAGGTAGGGAGCATCTGTCGACTTATTGCTGGTCTCTAATAGCGGGTCTCCAATCGGAAGCTCAGGTGGCCAACTAATTTGGCGAAGATTAGAGAGATTATTCAAGGGCCTGATGAATCTCCCTCTATGTTTCTAGAGAGAATTATGGAGCTGTATAGGAGATATAGTCCTTTCGATCCTCAGGCAGAATATCAAAAGGCATCTGTCTTGATGGCCTTTATTGGGCAAGCTGCCCTGGATATTAAAAGAAACTTACAATGCGTAGATGGATTACAAGATGTGACTTTGAGAGATTTAGTCATAGAAGCCTAAAAAGTATACTATAAGAGATAAACTGAGAAAAAGAAGGAACAAAGGAGGAAAAAAGAAGGGGAGCAAAGAGAGGATGCGAAAAGCAAAAGATAGACTAAGGCATTGACTTAGTTCCTGGTCAAAACAAAAAATAGGCCAGAAATTAAGAAACAGGGAGACAGGAAGCGATACTGGACCCACGCAAAAAGCCACCCCTGGCCTCAGATCAATGTGCCTACTCTGAAGAAAAATGACACTGGGCCAAAGAATGCCCTAGAAAGAGACAGCCACACCAGGCAGACATTCTGACTCTGGAAGATGACTAAGAAAGTCGGGGCTCAGAACCCCTCCCAGAGCTCAGGGTAACTTTTGAAGTGGAGGGGACCCCAGTAAACTTTAAAGTGGATACAGGGGCAGTATACTCAGCCCTTAAGGCACCATTGGGCCCTCCATAAAATAAAAGGTCTCTAGTTCAAGGGCCTAATGCCATTAAATATCGGGCATAGAAAACTAAGAGGACCATGGACCTGGTATAAGAAAAAATCCATCACTCTTTCCTAATAATTCCAGGATGCCCAGCCTCATTGATGGGCTGAGTTTGCTCACCAAACTCATGTCCAGAATAACTTTTAACTTGAATAACCTTTTAACCCTGAAGGCCCCCACGTGAAATTTATAAATCCTTCACTAAAAACTTTGAAGGTCACGGATTTAACTGTGAGTAGAAGATGAATATCAATTCTTCACACCCCCTAAGACTGATCAAACAGGCAAGCTACACCAGATTTGGAAAACAGACTACCCAGATGCCTGGACAAAAACAGCTGGGTTAGGCCTAGCCATGAAAAAACCTCCAATAACAGTGGAGTTAAAAACCTCAGCCTCTCCAATCAATATCAAAAAATACCCTCTGAGCAAAAAAGATAAAGATGGGATAAAGCCCCATATTCAGAAATATATGGCCTTAGGGGTCCTATGGCCCTGTTAATTGGCCTGGAACAATCCCGTGCTGCCAGTAAAAAAAGCCAAGAACCAGGGACTATCACACCGTTCAAGACCTAAAAGAGATCAACAACAGAGTGCAGGACATTCACCCTACGGTACCTAATCCATACAATCTACTTAGCACTATGAACCCTGAGCGGAAATGGTATACTGTTCTGGACTTAAAAAATGCTTTCTTTTGCTTGCCTCTGCATAAAGAAAGTCAGTTGCTGTTTGCTTTCGAGTGGGTAGACCCAGAAACCGGAACATCTGGTCAACTAACTTGGACTAGACTCCCACAGGGGTTCAAAAACTTCCCCACTCTCTTTGATGAAGCCCTCCACAGAGATCTCAACAACTTCAGACTATGCACCATGAAGTCAACCTGATTCAATATGTGGATGACCTGCTACTGGCAGCCAACACAAGGAAAACTGTGAGTCTGGGACCCAAGCACAATTATCCGAGCTTGCTCAACTCGGGTATAGAGCTTCTGCCAAAAAGGCCCAAATTTGCCAGCATGAAGTAATCTTCCTTGGCTATTCTCTTAGTGGTGGTGAAGGATGGCTCACTGAGCCCAGAAAACAAACTGTTGTGCAGATACCACCTGCATCTAAAAGCAGACAACTCAGAGAGTTTCTTGGGACTGCTGGCTTTTGCAGGTTATGGATACCTGGGTTTGCGACACTAGCTGCTACTTTATACCCTGTGCTAAAGGGAGATGCCCATTTCCAATGGACCCCTGAGCACCAGGAATCTTTTGACAAGATCTGAGGACACTGACACTGAATGCCTCAACTTCACTGAGCCCAGCCTGCAATTTCAGAAAGCCCTACACTAAGTAAAAAATGTATATCAACTCACTCACCTTGGTTCAAAGAAATTGCAGGCATTCCTGAAGGATCAAGAACAGAGTTTTCCACTAACCGACTCACAGAGAAAAGAAATAACTAACGGGTAACAAAAGCCGGTCGGGTCTGTCAACTGGTTAATGCTTATCCTTCCAAGCTTCTTGCAGGAAAACAACTACGAGGAACCAGACCAGGACAATTCTGGGAATTGGGAACTGGACTTTACTGAAATTAAGCCAGCAAGGTATGGACTTCAATATCTCCTAGTCTTTGTAGGTACATTTTCAGGATGGATTGAAGCCTTCCTCACATAAAAAAAAGAAAGAAGAAAATAGCATAAATGGTGGTCAAAATGATCCTGAAATATATTTTTTCAAGATTCGGCCTGCCTAAGGTAATAGGGTCTGAAAATGGACCGGCGTTCATGGCCCAGGTAAGTCAGGGGTTAGCCAGGACCCTGGGGATTTATTGGAAGTTACATTGTGCTTATGGACCCAAGAGCTCAGGCCAGGTAGAAAAAATAAATAGAACCATTAAAGAGACCTTAACGAAATTAAGCTTAGAGACCAGCATAAAAGATTGGACTATGCTCCTGTCTTATGCACTGTTTCATGCAAGAAATACTCTCTCTGTTTCTTTGTCTAACCTCACCCCCTATGAAATTCTCAATGATGCCCCTCCTCCAGTAAGGGACCTAACCCCAACTCTAAGACCTAACGATCCCTTCCACACCCCTTGCTTAACAGGCTTAAAGATCTTGAAAGAACTCAGTGATACTTGTTGAAACACCTGGCCACTGCCTACCAACTTGGGGATGATGGGACTCCACATCGATATCAAGTAAGAGACTTCATCTACTAAAGACGACATCAGGTGTCATCCCTGGAACCCCGCTGAAAAGGACCATACAAGGTGCTACTTATAACACCTACAGTGGTAAAGGTAGATGGAGTCACTTCTGCATCCATCCCTCTCATCTCAAGCCTGCGCCCTGTCCAGACTCTGGCTGGAAGCTGGAAAAGACTGGTAACCCATTCAAATTGTGTGTTTGCGATGTGGATAAGGCTATAGAATCTCCCCTTGACCACCAGTAGTCCTAACCATCATCAGCCCTTTCAGCAGCGATGGCTGATCAAAAATCCTACTAGACAAGAAGTAATGTCTATCTCACATACAGCCCCCTTAGGGACCTTATGGCCATCGCTCCACCCAGACATTTGCCAGCTGGCTATTGGTCTTTTCTATTTTGATAGCTCTGATGAAGAGGATCCCACTAAAATTCCATTAAATCCCTTCCATACCATAGATAATGGAAACAAGCATAATGGATGTAGGGACACACGAGCCAGATGCAGGTTGGCTAGCCTAGTATGTTTGCCCGGCAGACTATCAAAGCCACAAACAGCCACGGCCGTGTGGGGGAAAAGCTGACTTCTTCTGTAAGTCATGGGCATGTGAGCATACAGGGGCTGCCTGCTTGAACCCAAACTCCTCATCAAATTCAGTACACAGCATTGGACATATTACCAATTAGACAACCAAAACCCATGGCCCCCAGAGGCATCTCTAGATCCTCAAATTCTGCATGACATTTTCAACTTCAGCAAGTGTTCAAAAGGGTTGAAGGAAATTCCCCTATGTGGAGGGCTTTTCCCTCCTTTGCTTACATCTTGTACTATGTTTCTCTAATAGATCCTCACCCTCAGCCTTCTGCTCCAGACTCTCTGCTGTCACTCCAACCTCAGCAACCTGATTTCTCCCCTGTAATTACAAGATTAAAAACCCAAACCTCTACCGCTTCTCAGACCATTGCCCCCTGCTGAGGTAGCAGGTACTGAGGTACCCCTCCACGCAGACACTCCTCTCTTCTCTTGTCAGTGCCCACAACGGGTCGCACCAGGTCCTCTTAGCAGCTAACCCAAAGCTCAAACCAGCTGAGGACATCCCTCAGATCCCTATCCAAGATGTAATAAAAATGGCCTTTAAGGTAGCTTTGTCATCACTGAAAACAGGTGACTAACAATTTAAAGTCTCTCACAGGCTTTTTTTTTTTTTTTTAGAGATCAAATAGGGGGGCATACAACCTGGTTCCACCAGGAACCTGTATCCCTCATTTTAGCCATCCTATTAGAAATAATAGTACCTGCAGGGGTGGGCACAGGAACCACTGCCCTAGTCCATGGAACATACAAATGACCCAATTAGAAGCAGCAATAGACCAAAACTTAAGATATTGAAAACCTCCATCACAGTTTTACAGGAGTCTTTAACATCTCTTTCTGAAGTTGTTTTACAGAACAGGCGAGGGTTGGACCTCCTCTTCATGAGAGAAGGGGGCCTTTGTGCTGCATTGAGGGATGAATGTTGTTTTTATGCCAACAATACTGGAGTTGTAAAAGAATCTATGAGTAAATTAAGAAAATGCCTTGAAGAGGGTCAACGAGAGACAGAGGCCCCAAAAGGATGGTTTGAGTCTTGGTTCACACAGTACACCTGGTTAACTATGCTTTTATCAGCCCTGGCTGGTCCATTAATAATTCTCATATTATTGCTAACTGTAGCACCCTGTTTGCTCAACCGTGTAGTTTCCTTTCTTTAAGCACAAATGTGACAAGTTAAACTTATAGTAATCAGACAACAATATACCCCACTAGCAGAAATAAAATGTGACACCCCCCAATGATCAATTTTATGATTAAAGGAACCAGACAAAGAAGTGGGGAATGAAAGGTTAATAAAATAGGTACTTTTCACTTCCTGTTTTTCAGTATGCTTAACAAAACACTGTTGAAATCTTGAGAACTGTTTGCTACTCTTGTTTCCAGAATATGATGTCCCCAACTGCCAAACTGCAGAATGTACTCCTTCACTCATTTGCACGCAAACCGCCCACTCACCCTGACCCATCAAATAACTCCCCGCCCCCTGTTGTTTCCAAGGAAAGTATATAAGCTCTGCTTAAGCTCTTCTCAGGACTCTGTGCTATATTCAAGTGAGCTCTGAGCCCCAGCCTGCTGGACCCCCAATAAACCCTTTGCTGTTGCATGAGACAGTCTCTTGGTTGTCTCTTCCTCCGACACTCGCCCGACATTTACATTGGTACAATCATAAGTGTGACCTTTGATTTTTGTGTCCAGAATATTACTGTCCTTCACTGTCTAGGGTAAGAAAATTAAAGGCAAATAATTCATGGATAAGGCGATCCCTAGGAGTGGTAAATACAAGGGCGGAAGTCTTAAGGTGGATTAGCCAAGTCTTTAAGGTAAGGTGGGCACATTACAAAATGCCTTTGCCCTGACGGTTGTATGGAATTGCAGTAGTATGACATATTTGCAAGGTAGCACAGAACTGTTTAAACTTGGCACTGGTATGTGCAGAACCATTTTCCGTTTTAATATATATTGGTTTACTCATTACAGAAAAGGATGAAACAAGATGAGAAAGGACATATTTGGTAGCCTCTCCGGAATGTGGTAATTCGAAAATAAAGCCGCTGAAGGTATGTATAGAAATGTGTATATATTTGTTTTTTGTCCAAATTCAGGAAAATGGGTAACATCCATTTGCCAAACCTGATTGGGCAGTAATCCTCGGGGCTTAACTCCCAATTGTTGAATGGGGAGGGAGACAGCAAAACCAGGGCATGCGTTTACTATTTCTCGTGCCTGTTGCCTGGTAATTTTACAAAGTAATCAAAGGCTCTGGGAATTTAGATGGTGAAGATTGTGTAACTCCATGGCCTTTTGAATGGAGCCAACAAAAATTGGAAAGATAAAACGAGTTGCTGCATCAGCTTTGGCATTACTTTTGTTAGAGGGCCGGGAAGATCAGAGTGTGCCCACATGTGTCCTAAGAAAAATGGGTGTGTTCTGGCCTGAATTAGCTGCTGAAGCTGGTGAAACAGAAAGGCCGCATTGGAAGAAGTCTTAATGGCGGGTGAAATCTCCAGCAGGGGCACAGAATGAGCAATGTAGGCACGGTCTGTATAAATATTAAAAGGCTTATCAAAAAATGTTATAAAAACTTGTCTTATGGCAAACAATTTCACAAGCTGTGCTGACCTATAGACAGTATCAAAGGTGGTAGGCTGGTTATTGACAATAAAGACCGCATGGCCATTACTGGAACCATGTGTAAAGACAGTAAGGGCTTGAGGAATGGGAGCCTGTTGAGTAATTCGGGGAAAAATAAATGGATGTAATTGGGAAAAATGTAAAAGGGGCCATTGGGGAGGTGGTTATCAATTGTTCCCACAAAGCCTGATAGGGTAATAACCCATTCATCCCCTGTGTGTAGTAAGAAATGTGTTTGGTCCTTAGTATATGAAATTAAAATATTATCAGGGTCTTTGCCAAAATGTTGTCGAGAAAGCTAGCGAATTTTTATAATAATAGAAGCTACCTGAGCAGGATAAACCGTAATAACCTTGGAGGATGTGGTGGGTAAATGGACACAAAGCAAGGGGCAGCCTTTATTTTTAAAATGTGGATCTCACTGCCAAAATATTCCTGTGGGTGTATAAGGAGTGAGTAAAATAACCAGAACCAGAGGAAGGTTATAAGAAATTTGTGTAACAAACTGTTGGGCAATGGCTTCTATGACTTGGTTTAATGCCTGTCATGCCTTAGGAGTAAGCTTTCGAGGGGAGGAGGGGTGGGAATCACCTCTCAAAATATCATTAACAGGCATAAGTACACAAGTGGATAATTTTAAATATGTTCTCAGCCATTGAATATCCCCCAGTAATTTTTGAAAATCATTAAGGGTGTGAAGATGGTCCACACGTAGTTGTATTTTAAGAATTTGGATCTGATTATCTTGAAGTTTAAGGCCCAAATATGTATAAGGGTCCTGTGTTTGAATCTTATCAGGAGCTATCTGTAGTCCCAAGGTTGTGAGGGTTTTGTAAAGGTCCAAGTAACAACTATTAAGGTCATGGGTATTAGGTTCAGCAATTAACAAATCATCCATATAATGTAAAATATAAATTTGTGGCCATTGCTCTCTCACAGGGTCTACTGCTTGAGCAATGTATTTTTGGCAAAGACTAGGGCTGTTGGCCATACCTTGTGAAAGAACCTTCCATTGAAATCTCTGCATAGGGCCCTGGAAATTAATGTGAGGAAGACTAAAGGCAAAATAGGGTCTATCCTCAGGATGTAAATGAATGGTAAAAAAGCAATCTTTTAAGTCAATAACCATTTTATAATAGTTTTTGGGAATTGCCACCGGGGTGGGAATGCCTGGTGGTAGTGCTCCCATCGGGTGCATAACTTTATTAATGGTGCGCAAATCCTGTAAAAGGCAACACTTGACTGATTTTTTCTTGATAACAAAATAAGAGTATTCCATGGTGAGGTTGAGGGCTCTACATGGCCGGGTGCCAGCTGTTCCTGCACTAACATGGAGGCAACCTATAATTTTTTGGGGGTAAGGGGCCACTGATCCACCCACACAGGAGTCTGATCTTCCAAATAATTTTATCTCCATGGGGTACAGGAGGGTCAGGGACCGACACTAAACAGCCAAATACCCAAGTCCATATGTTTTTGTTTTTTGTATGGGTTGTATACGCTCAACCAGTCCTTGTCTCAGTCACCCTAGGCCTGTACCAGAGACAAAATTCATACGAAGCATTTGATGAGTCACCATGGAATTTGGACTGGCAAGAATAACTTCCATTTGACTCAAAATATCTCGGCCCCATAGGTTATCAGGGAGGTCAGGAACAATGAAAGGAGTGACAGTTCCCTTATTACCCTCTTTATCAGTCCAGCTAAGAGCCCTAGAGCTGACAAGAGGATTTTTTGACTGTACTATCCCTTTAAGCTCAGTAAAGGATGGGGTGAGGGGCCAACCTGATGGCCAGTATTTTTGAGAAATAATTGTGGCATCAGCTACAGTATCAAGAATTACTTGGAATTCTTTTCCTTCAATAAGTAAGATAAGGGTGTGTCTATTATGAGAAATGGGCTGAACCCAATACACATCAGAGGAGCCCAAGCTGTCAGTCCCCCAGGGTAGAGTTTGGGCGGTGGAAGTGCCTCCTAAATCTAAGGGAAGGAGTATTAATTGTGCAAGACTTGTTCCTGCTGGGATGGCCGCAACTCCATTAATAGCTGTGGCCAGTATTTTTATTTCTCCAGTGAAATCATTATCAATAATGTCAGGGAAGACATGAACACCTTGTAAGGTAGTAGAGGCTCTTCCAAGAATAAAGGCACACATATGAGATGGAGGGGGACCCATAATTCCAGTGGGTAGTATCTGGGGCCCTTGGATTGAGTCTAATATTGTATTGGTGGCGTCACAGAAGTTCAATCCTGTGCTTCCTGGGGTGGCTCCTTGGAGGGAGGCAATTGTGGAGAAGGATTTTGAGGTAGGTTGGAAGTTTGGGAGGGAACAAACCTTATTGCCCCTGGGTCTGTCCTGGGGGAGGTCGGGGTCAGGGGCTGGCCCTGCAGGGAGTTTCCAGAGAAGCGGAAAGAAATAGGCTGTCTGAGGGCATTTGTCTTAGATCTACACTCACTGGCCCAGTGATGACCTTTACCACATCTAGGGCAAAGGGTAGCTGGGGGCGGTTTAGCCCGGGTTTGAGGAGATGCTATTCCTAGGCTTTCTTTGCCTGTCATACACTCATGTGCAAAATGGCCAGGTTGTTTACAAGTAAAGCAAGTATGTGAGCCAGGATTGTGAAAGGCCTTGGTAAAGGCGGCACCTAGGGAGCGACCAATGGCATGGGCTGCACCCACCACTGCCCAGAGTGTAATAAAATCAGAAAGTTCCCCTTTATCCTTATGTGGTCAAAGAACATCCTGACATGCCGTGTTGGCGTTTTCAAAGGCAAGATGTTTTACAAAGGTGCTTTCGCTTTTGCTTGGTCCAAGCAAGCATTCTGCGGCTAGGTTAAGCCGGGCAACAAAGTCGCTATAAGGCTTAGGTCCTTGTCGAATTTTTGCAAGGGAGGTGGTAGCTTTTTCGAGGGAGGCGTCTCCAAGCATGTAAGCCAGCTGTCTGAATCTGCGCCAAAAGTCCAGCAGGGAAATGGGCCTCTTTAGGGTTAGTGTCAAAAGGCTCATTGACAATTAACTTAACATAAGTCCAGGATTTAGAGAAGGCCTTAGTAAAAAAAAATTTGAGCAGTTTCCTGACAGTGCTCTTTCAAATTTGCATTCCATAATAGGAAGTCTCAGGCACTGACAATAGCTCGGGCTAAAAATTTCCCATCATTGAGAGTAAGCCATTGTGTGCTGTGGCTTTCTAATAAAGCCAACGTGTTCGGCCCAGTGGGGCCATAGTGAGCACAAGCGTTTTTAAGTTTTTCAAGAAAACACAGGCTTAAGTTTTTGTAGATACTCTGGGTCCTTCCAGCCTAGGGGTGAACTCCTCATCCTCTGAGTCCTGATCTTCCTTTTGCCCTTCCCCCACTTCGTCCCCCTTGATCAATTTTTCCCAGCATCCTCCTCTTGATCCTCCTCTAAGTCTTTGTCCTCAGCTTGGGCAGGCTTTACTATCTGACTGGTGGTGACTGGGAAGGCGAGAACAGGCCGATGGAGCAGCTTAGCCTTTGTATTAGACCACCTTGGGCCAGCTCGAATTAACTCCTTGCCTAAGACTAATGAGCAGAGCTCACAGTCAAGGAATATTAATTCTTTTAGAAGTTGGGTCTGTTCCCATCTATGTTGGAAGGACGCTCGCAAGGGAGCCAGGTTAGGCAAGGGAAGTGGGGAAAAAATATCTGGGGGGGGGCAGTTGGCCCCTGAAGGGCCAGAGCACAAAAGGCAGGATGGATATAGGAGGGAGGTGGATGTGTAAGTCCTATAGGTTGTGGCAGGGTCCGGAGAGGTAGCGGGTCTTCTGAATGGTAGCAAGCTGCTTCCTTTTCCAGGGTAGCCTCCTCCCCAGGGGTCAATGTGTCTCAGGGATTTCAAACTGGATAAAGGCAGTTGGTAACCATTAGAGCCTCATTTATTAGTGTGGGATTTTGAGGAGGACCAGAAAGTTTCCCACGGTCCTGGGGAGACTGAGATGGGTCTATGTGTATATTAACAGATGGGCATGCTGAGGGGGGACGAGAGGTCTTTGCATAGCATCTTCCCCAATCCTGACAAATATTAAGGTACCATTGTCAAAGGGTGAAATTTTAAGAATTTCATTAATTAAGGTCCAGTAAGAAAAGGTGGAAACAGGCACTTTTTCTGGGCCAAAGGATTCATAATAATCTTTTTAACAGTCTCCTAGTCTAAGCCATTTTTTTCATCAATGGTCCCTTCAAGGGGAAACCATGGACACAATTCTCCTATGTATAAAAAGAATAATTTTAAGTCATTTTTCTTGACATGTGCCCCCCAATCTTGAGGACTCCTTAAGGCCTGACAAAAACAAATCATGTGACAAAACTCCTTGTCCCATGGTGGGTCACCCAACGTGCGTCATCCCCACTCTCCTCCTAGACCTGTCTCTCGGTGGTGTCTGCCAAGGCGATCGCGGGCTCCCCTTGGCCAAGTCTTTCAGGAGGACGGGGTTCCCACTCAGTCAATGGATCCAGCCCCAGTCAGTGGGCACCAGATGTCTTGTCCGGCAGGACACATCAACGTGGGCGGTGAACCTAGATGGGGAGGAATGAAGGGACAAAAGACACAAGAGATGGCAGCAAGACAGAAATTCTTATCAAGCTGCAAACTTTCATTGTTCACACAGGGTTATTTATATGCTGGGGATGGGAACACTCTCTTATAGGTAGTTCCTGGATTCTTCACAAGGTGAGATAACCTAGGATGTTTCAGGAGACAGAGGGCCGCAGGGTGTCTCAGGGAGACAGATGGCTACAGGATGTCTCCCAGGTAGGATGACTCGCAGGGGGCTTTTTCTTGTGTCAGGCTATTCTATGAAGGAGAACTTCCTTCTACCCCTGACTGTCAGGGATTCAGTACTTCAAATGGAAATTTTGAAAATGAATCCAATGTGTATGCAAATATATGCTACACAAAAATCTTCCCACTCTCATCCAGAACAATGCCTTGACATAATGTTCGCCCCAAGTAAGACACAATTAGAGGAGAAGAATTAGAAAATGTGTGAATACATATCTGGAATAGAAAATGCTCAGGAGTCCACAACCTTGGAGGTGGTAGAGGAGTTTCCAAAAGTAAGGGACAGGAAAAAATGTCAACAAACAAAGAGCTCCGCTGGCCTAAAGACTTCTTGAGAAACTGCCTCTGAGGTTGGGCACTTGAAATATATGTTATTGTCAGGAGGTGTAGCTTCCTTTGTAGTGAGAACCACAAAGCTGGGTCTGCTGGAGGACATGATTTCTGATTTTTCAATGCACATGAGGCAGCAGTTCTGAAATCTTTCTTTGTAGGTAAACTGTTGTCACTGGGAGGTTATTGTCTCCCTGTGTGGACTGTGAATCCATTTGGTCATCCTCGAATTTTCATGGTGTTTCTTGCTGCTGCACTGGGATTTTGGAATTTCCTTCATGAAATACAAGGAGTTTAACTGGGACACAGTGCTGGAGGGTGTTCTGTCATGTGTGGCGGGTCAGGGTCTGCAAGAGAATGCACCAACAAAAATTCTATCCTACGTAGCTTTCCCCCTTGACAATAGCAACCTGTTTCAGAACATTACCTTGTAAACTCTCCATATAACAAGAGGTCTTTACATTTAAGGGTCTGCTGGCTGCACCATGTAAGTCACAAGCCATTTGTAAGCCAATGGTAGATTCACATGATGTGTTATCCACCAAAGATGTATTATCACACACCTGCAGACCATGCCTCTAGCCCCACTAATCAGCAGGCTCAAACTTACTGGCATCTCTGTTCTACACCATTTTCATGAAACCCAGTCAATCAAGGCACTGTCTGGTACACTCATGATAAGCAACAGGACATCCAAAGATACTTCAGTGGCACCTGGTCATGGGAATTTAAAAAATATCATGGTATTTATTGAGCCATTTTTCAAGGATGAATTTGGAGGCACTGTGGGTTTCAATTTGTTTAGGAACCATTAAATGGTGAGGAGGCTCATTTCCATTAAAGCTCTGGAGAACTCTCACAGGCAATTCTTCCCAAAGAGTAGCCAAAAGGTCACATGAAGCCAGGCCCATTGAGGTCTTCAATGTGAGGTCCATGTGTGTTTTGACTCTTAACTATGGCTGCCAAGTCTTTCAGAATTAAATCATGTGATATCCTGGCTGAGATTCCCAGTGCTCCGTGGAAAGGCATCCTGGGCCTAGTTCTCAGTTTCCAAGGGCGACTCTCATGCGTGGTCTCCTCAAATCCCAACACAATTCATGGTAAAACTTCCCTGAGGTCAGTTCCAGAACTCAATCTATAAGGGGAATCACACCTAAGTTCGAGCCCAGGTGGACCCAGTCATCTCTTTCAACCACCACACAAATGACGATAATAGAAACCAAAATATTCCCACATGACCCTCATTTGCTGCCATATAGATACTCATAATAACCTCTTGCTGGAGGTTTCCATAAGGGGCGAAGCACAAGACAGTGTCCAAAATAAGCTCCCTTATGACTCATTTGTCTAAAGTCAGGGTGGCCTGGACATCCTTCCTGAGAACCAAGAGTGATCAAATAGGCCTGTCCTTAATACTGCTCTGCTTCTCCATTTTGAGGCTTACTGACTGTTGGGAATAGATTCTTTGTGTGAAATGGAGTCATGAGAAAATCCATGCACTTATGCCCTAGTCTCTGCAGGGCTTTGAAGAAATCATTTGACCCAAAGAATATCTATTGTCACTTGATAGAGTTCAGGACCTGACAGAGGAATGCAAGAGACTTCTTCCATATTGACTCTTCTTATGGCCATTTTGGTTTTGGATTCACACATGGGATCTTTCTGTAGCTCCATCAATTTCTGAGAATCTAAGCCAACTACTCACACAGGGCCAAGGGTCTGATTCAGACACATCCCTTTCCAAGCAATTAAGCAAAGGGCCACAGGTGATGCCCATTAATTTCCATTTGAAAACTGTTTTCTTCAGGCTACACAAAGGGGTGGCCTGAGGCAAAGACCTTCCTGACATTCAGGGCAAAAGAACAACAGGTAAGCAAAAGGCCCAAAGCAGGCTTTCTCCACTGAGACTTTCCTTGTAACACTGATATCTCAGTTTTCTGAGATGTTCCCATTCTCTTCAGCTATCAATTCCATGGCCATGTCACAGAGCTTGGAGGTGCTACATATCTTGGACAAAAAACCATGAGCCTATTCTGGAGAGTGGCCAGAATTCAGGAAGAAAACAGGAGCTTAGGAAGATAGTAGGTGTTGCCCATTCATAAGGCAAGCCGCAGTCCATTCATCAATTGGGCAGGATGAATGTTGGGAAGCTTTTTTCTAGACAGGATACATCCATTGATGCATTCTATTTTTTAATGTCTACTACCATGGACACAGTGTGATACTAGAAATAGAAACACTCGCCTTGTCAAACGACTTACAAGAAACAGTCACCTTTAAACCAAACAAACCGCCGTTCCTACCTATTCTCAGAACATGAGACAAAACCACAAACTCACACCTACACCCACAAAGGCACCTCCTTCCCCAAAGCAGGTCTGTGAGTATCCTGAATTTTAAGACCAACTCTGTCCCTGCTCTTCTGTAAACTTAGATTGAGGGACAGTGTATGGTTAGGGTTAATAACAAGTTCAATTTGGGGTAGGAAACATTTTGTGAAATGAATAATGGTATTGGGTACCTGCAATATTTACAAGAATATACAGTTGAAATATAAGTATGAAAACAGAAATCTAGGTAAGATTTGAAGTCCAGAAGGGCATTGGGCCCTTGATGGGGATACTTAGCTTTGAAACACATTCTGCCCAGATGTCTCAGATAAATCTATATAGAATGGCATAGGACCTTGTAACTTGGATGATTTAACGTCGAAGAGAACATCCAGTCAAAAAGGGATAGTTGTTTGGATTAGGAAGACAGTCTGTAGGTTTCAGAAGAAGAGTGAGTAGAGGATTTGGACCAAAAGTTCTTTAGCAATAGGGTCTTGGATAGAGAGTGAATGTCAATGTCAGCATATGTGAAGGGGCAGTCAAAATAATGAACTGGGAAAAATATGTAGAAAAGCAAATATAATTAAGACATTAGGAAATGACACAAAGTATAAAGTGGGTGATATAATTAGACAGTTTCAACAGAGTTGAGGTTAAATATATAATCTTAGGAAGAAACAAATATGTAATCACAAATAGGATTGACATTTGAGAGCATTAGGCAACCTGGACATGGATATTTTTAGTAATCCATATTTACTTTCCATTTAGGCTTCAGTACAATCATAAGTGTGAACTTTGCATTTTGTGTCCAGAATATTACTGTGATAAATATATATGTAGATCAGGTTACATGAGTATTTCTTCCAACATTTCTGGGAGCAATATTTTGAAGACTTATAAATTATTATTGGGAGTACAAAGGGGTGTACCCTGTGTCTATGAAGATACAGATAATGCATTAAGATACCATACTTGTAATAAATTATATAACTGGTTCCACTTAAAATAATGGATTGAATTGATATCTGAAAATATATAAGA
Source organism: Callospermophilus lateralis (assembly GCF_048772815.1). Lineage (NCBI taxonomy): Eukaryota > Metazoa > Chordata > Mammalia > Rodentia > Sciuridae > Callospermophilus > Callospermophilus lateralis. The sequence goes on from NW_027510156.1 coordinate 1,934,567, forward strand.
TATCATATTTTGATATACTGTCATTCATTTCAACCACTTATACATCTAATGGTATTATTATGGTTATCGTTTATCATGAAGGGTGTGTGAGTTTTGCTTCAAAAGTGATTATGGAAATCGAAAAAAATGTGTTTGGAAAGAAATCTCATGAAGAGAGCAATCAAGAAACCTGGAGGAATACATGTGTTCTGAAGCAGGATTTGATTGAAAGTGAAACAAATGCCTATAAATTTGTGAACTTGTGGATGAAATATATATCCTATGATGTGGATAAACTGAAGAAATAGTAATGTACCGATGTTGAATAACAATGAACGTTAAAATACACATCATGTCCCATAGGAATCTAATTGCATTGATATTAAACTGGGTGAGTTACTGTAGAAATATTAGGATTTGAATGCACCATTCACTGAAGTTAATTTTCAGTACTAGGAAACAAATATGTATTTCAGGTGGATGAATATTTCTGAGAATAATCTTTTGAAAAGTTGATTAGAAATCCACATAAATAAACATGAGTAAATTTAGGGAGTATATAATAAGACACATATTTTCATATTTTGAAAAATCTGGAGAGTATATATATATATAACCAAACACACACAGAGACATTATAAAGTAGCAATATACATACCAATCGAAATTCATCGAGAAATATATATCATCCACAGTTCCAAAAATATTCATTTTACTGAACATGGATTTATGTATAACGTTGTTCTACTAGGAAGCAATCCCATAGTTTGAATTTTCAGTTCCAACAGCTTTTAGGAGGAGTGATCTCTTCTCACAATTTGTATCTGCCAAGTCAGCCACCTCACAAGAATGTACGTGTGATACAAGTTAGGATTCTATATGTGCATATAAAAACACATGTGCTGAATAGGCTTCAGAGAAAGGGAGACATGAATTCACATATTGTTAACTTTAAAACACATGGAGAAAGATCCAAAATGGCGGCGGGTGTGGAGAGATCATGTTTCTGACCTCTTCAGCTGCTCAGGAATAGGGAGTCATAAACTGTCTAAATGCTGTTTGCTCAGCATCACTAGGCAATGCTGAGGTTACGTGAATCTGGGGCAAATAGTCTGGGCCCCTCAGAACACACACCAAGCCTGGATCGGCTGCATTCAACCTCCGGTTTGCCTGGTTCTCGTGACTCAGCACTAAGATCCTGCTGAAATAACGGGTCAGCCCTTCTGAACTTACAGAGGTAAAAGTCAACCAAGCCTTCAAAGGCAGTGGCCACAGGATTGAAACGGGGCTTGGGAGAGACAGTCAAGACCCACCCGTTGCATTGGTTACCTTGCAAAGGGAACAAACGGTCACCATTTGCATGGGATACCACCATAGCATAGAACTGATGTCACGGGCAGAGGAGATAACTTCATTGAAACCAGCACGACAGACGTGTAATCCCCTAGCCATCTCTCTCCACACAGCAGGAATCCTTAAGGGCCCCTCTCAGCTCTCTGGTAAGGGCCCCTCTCAGCTCTCCCATGAGTGTGATAGCCAGACCAAGGGAATCAGGAGTGGTGCAGGATTCACGGCGCAGAAATCCAGGCTACGCTCCCACCACTGCTGACAACTGAGTTCTCTTGCTCCAGCTAATGGGGGCGTGTCTCCCGGAGGCCAAACAAATTCACTGGGGGTTCTCAGCCCCAAGATCTACAAACTTAGGGTCTGAGGGAGGCAAACAGGGGAAGTGTGCCCAGGTGTTCATGAAAACAGGGCTCCCAGGAGCAGCAGACCTGGCGTGAAGCCAGTATTGTGGTGAGCGTCACAGGTGAGCGGGGCCTGGCTTGAGGAAACACAAGAGAAGGCCCTAGGCACTCAGGATTGTACACCCGACCAGTCTGGGAGGAAGAGCTGCTGCACAGTGGTTGGTTCCCACATATTGAGAGGAGAACCTTGGCCCAGTGGGCGCAGCTCCACCTACTGGAAGAAAAGTTAATAGAACTCTATGACTGCATTTATAATTATTATTATCATTTTTTTTTAATTTGGGTTTTTTTGTTTTGGTTTTGGTTTTTTGTTTTTTTTTTTTTTCTTTTGCTTTCATTTTCATTATTTTTGTTGTTTTTGTTCTTTAACATTTTTAATGTTTTTAATTTTTTATTTTATTATTATTATTTTTGAATTTTAATTTTCATTTTTTATTATCATTATTATTTTTTAAAAGTTATTTTCCTTTCTTTCTTAATTTTCTATTTTTTCATTTGTTTTTTTATTTCTTTTGAATTTTCTTATTCCCCCTTCCTTGAATTCTACCTGCCTACTCTCATTCTCTTTAGTGACTTCCTCCTTTTCCTTCTTATATCTTTCCTCCCAAGCATCAAATAAATTTACAAGAGTAAACAGTAACTCAGCAGTCAAACAGAACAAGAAGTAACATGAGCAGCACAAAAAAGCAAGGAAGAAAAGGAGTACAAACAAAGAAGGACAGCCTAAACATTCAGAAGGACCTAGAGTCATCAGAAAAATGGTCATATAAAGAACTCAAGGAATACCTGAGACAGATGGAATGGAACTTTAAGGAGGATACGAGACAGCAAATCCAAACAGTGAAAGGACACATTGAATATGAAAAACATAAACAGATAAAAAAGAAGTTATAAGGAGATAAAGATTATAAAAAAAATTAAACAATAATTCTAGAAATGAAGGAAACGATAAACCAAATTAAAAACTCAATTGAGAGTATCACTAACAGAGTGGAGCAAGTAGAAGCCTGAATGTCAGAAAATGAAGGCAAAATATATCATCTTGAAAAGAGTCTAGCCAACACAGAAAGGCTTGTAAAAAATCACGAGAAAAACATCCAAGAGATATGGGATAACATAAAAAAAACAAATTACGAGTCATCGGGATAGAGGAAGGTACAGAGATTCATACCAAGGGAATGAGTAACCTGCTGAATAAAATAATTACAGAAAACTTTCCAGAAAAAAAAAAGGACACGGATATAAAAATTGTAGATGCATAGAGGACACTGAGCACACAAAATCACAGTACATAAATGCCAAGACACATTATTATGAAGATATCTAATATACAGATCAAAGAGAAAATATTGAAAGCTACAAGAGAAAGAAGGCACATTATATTCAGGGGTAAAACAATAAGGTTAAAAACAGAGATTTCATCACAGACGATGAAAGTGAGAAGATCCTGGAACAATGTATTTCAAACACTGAAGACAGTGGATGACAACTAAGAATTCTGTATCCAGCAAAATTAAGCTTCAGGTACGACAACGAAATAAAAATCTTTCATGATCAACAAAAGCAAATAGAATTTGCAGCCAGAAAACCAGCATTGCAAAGAGTCTTGAGCTAAACACTACATGAGGAAGAAATGAAAAACAACTACCAAAACCATCAGTGGGAAGTACCTCGGTAATGCAGAGAGTGGGGGGAAAGATAATTATGGAGAAACAAACTAAATTTAAAAAAAGATAAATAATCAAACATGGCTGGCAGTACAAACCATACATCAATGGAAGCTCTAAACGTTAATGGCTTAAACTCTCCAATAAAGTGACATAGGCTGGTAACTTGGGTTACAAAAACAAATCCAACAATATGTTGCCTCCAGGAGACACATCTGAATGGAAAAGGCCTACAGACTGAAGGTGAAAGGTTGGGAAAAATTATACCATGCACACATTCCTAGTAAGCAAGCAGGGGTGGCCATCCTCATATCAAATAAAATCGACTTCAAGACTAAGTTAATAAAAAGGGATAAAGAAGGACATTACATACTGTTAAAAGTAATCATTCACCAACTACACATAACAATTATCAATATTTATGCACCAAATAATGGTGCTGCGATGTTCATAAAACAAATTCTCCTCAAGTTCAAGAAACAAATAGACTACAACATAATAATTATGGGTGATTTCAACACACCTCTCTCACCATTGGACAGATCCTCCAAACAAAAGTTGAATAGAGAAACTATAGAACTCAATATCACAATCAACAACCTAGACTTAACTGACATATATAGAATATATCAACCATCATCAAGTGGATATACTTTTTTCTCAGCAGCACATGGATCGTTCTCAAAAATAGACCATACACTATGCCATTGGGCAACCCTCAGTAAATATACAGGGGTAGAGATAATACCATGCATTTTATCTGACCATAATGGAATGAAACTGGTAACCAATGATAAAAGAAGGAAGGAAAAATCCTACATCACATGGAAAATGAACAACATGTTACTGAATGAACAATGAGTTACAGAAGACATAAAGGAGGAAATCAAAAATTCTTAGAGATAAATGAAAATACAGACACAACATATGGGAATCTATGGGACACAATGAAAGCAGTTTTAAGAGGGAAATTCATTGCTTGGAGTTCATTCCTCAATAAAAGGAAAAACAAAAAATAAATGAGCTCACATTTCATCTCAAAGCGCTAGAAAAGGAAGAGCAAAACAACAGCAAATGTAGCAGAAGGCAAGAAATAATTAAAATCAGAGCAGAAATCAACGAAATTGAAACAAAAGAAACTATTGAAAAAATTAACAAAACTAAAAGTTGGTTCTTTGAAAAAATTAATAAGATCGACAGACCCTTAGCCATGCTAATGAAGAGAAGAAGAGAGAGAACTCAAATTACTAACATACGGGATGAAAAAGGCAATATCACAACAGATGCTACAGAAATACAGAAGACAATTAGAAATTATTTGGAAAACCTATATTCCAATAAAATAGAAAATAGTGTAGACATCGACAAATTTCTTAAGTCATACGATTTTCCCAGACTGACGCAGGAGGATACACACAATTTAAACATATCAATATCAATGGATGAAATAGAAGAAGCAATCCAAACACTACCAACCAAGAAAATCCCAGGACCGGATGGGTATACAGCGGAGTTATACAAAACCTTTAAAGAAGAATTAATACCAATACTTTTCAAGTTATTTCAGGAAATTGAAAAAGAGGGAGCACTGCCAAATTCATTTTATGAGGCCAACATCACCCTGATTCCAAAACCAGACAAAGACACCTCAATGAAAGAAAACTACAGACCAATATCTCTGATGAACCTAGATGCAAAAATCCTCAATAAAATTCTGGCAAATCGAATACAAAGGCACATCAAAAAAATTGTGCACCATGATCAGGTAGGATTCATCCCTCAGACTATTTCTTGAAGACCTTAAAAGAACGTATTTCAGGGAAACTGCTACATCAATGTTCATAGCAACAGAATTCACAATTGCTAGACTGAGGAACCAACCCAGATGCCCTACAATAGATGAATGGATAAAAAAAATGTGGCATTTATACACCATCAAGTATTACGCAGCACTGAAAAATGACAAAGTCATGGAATTTTCAGGGAAATGGATGGCACTAGTGCAGATTATGCTAAGTGAAGCTAGCCAATCCCTAAAAAACAAATACCAATTGCCTTATTTGATATAATGAGAGCAAGAAAGAACAGAGCAAAGAGGAAGAGCAGGAAGAAAAGATTAATATTAAACAGAGACATGAGTTGGGGGGGGAGGGAGAGAAAAGCAAAGTTGCATGGTAATGAAGGGAGACCCTCATTGTTACACAAAATTACATATAAGAGGTTGTGAGGGGAATGGGAAAATAAACCAGAGAGAAATGAATTACAGTAGATGGGGTAGAGAGAGAAGATGGGAGGGGAGGGGAGGAGGGGATAGTAGAGAATAGGAAAGGTAGTAGAATAAAAAAGTTATTAATAGGACATTATGTAAAATGTGGATGTGAAACTGATGTGATTCTGCAATCCATATTTGGGGTAAATATGGGAGTTCATAACCCACTTGAATCTAATGTATGAGATATGGTATGTCAAGAGCTTTGTAATGTTTTGAACAACCAACTAAAAAAATAAAATAAAATAAAATGAAAGAAAATAATTGAAAAAAAAAAAACACATGGAGAACTATTTCAACACAAATTGACTAGATTTATAACTCCTACCTTATATAATGCAAAATGCAAGTCCAACTATACACCATGCCTCCTCTGAAATGCTTGTAATTCTATTCTGTTTGGGTAGTTTTTCTCGATCATATTAGGTTTAGTAGTCAGAGTCTTGTAGGGTATTGGTTAGTGTCAGGGATTCAGTATTTCGAATGGAAAATTGGAAAATGAACCCAATATGTATGCAAATATGTGCTACACTAAAATTTTCCCACTCTCATCCAGAACAATGCCTTGACATTACCCTCGCCCCAAGTAATACATCATTAGAGGAGAAGAGTTAGAAAATCTGGGAATAAATATCTGGAATGGAATATGCTCAAAAATTCACAACTTTGGAGGTGGTACAGTAGTTTCCAAAAGTAAGTGACGTGGTAAACACTTCACAAACATGGAGCTTTGCTGGCCCAAAGACTTCTTGAGAAACTGCCTCTGAGTTTGGGCACTTGAAATATATGTAGTTGTCAGGAGCTTTAGCTTCCTTTGTAATGCGACCATCAAAGCTGGGTCGGCATCTATGTGACCTGGAGGACATGGTTTAATATACTCCAATGAACATGAGGCAGCAGTGCTGAATTCAATCTTTTTAGGTAAACTGTGGCCACTAGGGGCTAAGTCTCTCCCCGTGTGGACTGTGAAGCCATTTGGTCATCCTCCACATTTTATGGTGTTTCTTGCTGCTACACTGGTAGTTTGGTATTTGCTCCACGAAATACAAGGAGTTCAACTGAAACACAGTGCTGGAGGGAGTTCTGTCACGTGTGGTGGGTCAAGGTCTGCAGGAGAATGCACCAACCAAGGTTCTATCCCTCAAAGCTTGCCCCTTGACCATAGCAACCTGATTCTGAACATTGCCTGAAACCTCTCTATATAACAACATGCCATTACATATAAGGGTCTGCTGGCTGCACCACGTCAGCCACAAGGCATTTGGAAACCAATGGCAGATCCACATGGCCCCACCACAGATATTTTATCACACACCTGCACACCACTTCTCTAGGCCCAATACTCACCAGTCTCCAACTTACTGGCATCTCTGTTCTACACCATTTTCATGAAACCCAGTCAATCAAGGCACTGTCTGGTATACTCATAATCAGCAACAGGATATTCAAAGGTTCTCCAGTGCCACCTGTTGATGAAAATTTAAAAAATTTCATGGGATTTATCGAGCCATTTTTAAAGGATGATTTTGGAGGCAATGTGGGTTTCAATGCATTCAAGAACAATTAAATGCCGAGGATGCTCATTTCAATGAAAGCTCTGGAGAACTCTCAGAGGCAAGTCATCCCAAAACGTAGCCAAAAGGTCACATGAAGCAAGGCACATTGAGGTCTACAATGTTAGGACCATGTGTGTTTTGACTCTCAACTATGGCTGCCAAGTCGTTCAGAATAAAATCATGTGATATCCTGGCTGAGATTCCCGGTGCTCTGTGGAACGCAACCCTAGTCCTAGATCTCAGTTTCCAAGGGCGAATCTCATGAGTGGCCTCCTAAAATCCCAACACAATTCATGGCAATACTTCGCTGAGGTCAGGTCCAGAACTCAGTCTCTAAGAGGAATCACACCAGAGTTCAAGCCCAGGTGGATGTAGTCATCTCTTCCAATTGCCACACAAATGACCACAATTAAAACGAAAACACTCCCACTTGACCCTTATCTTTTTCCATTTAAACACTCATCATAACTTCTGGCTGGAGGTTTCCCTGAGGGGCTCAGCCCAAGACAGTGTCCAAAATATTCTCCCTTGCCCCTCATTTGCCCAAAGTCAGGGTGGCCGGGACACCCTTGCTGTGAACCAGGAGTGATCAAATAGGCCTGCCAATAATACTGCTCCGCTTCTCCAATTTGAGTCCTACTGACTGGGGGTTTTAGATTCTTTATGTGAATTTGGAGTCTTGAGAAAACACAAGCACCTATGTGCTACCCTCTGCAGAACTTTGAGAAACTCATTTGACCCAAAGGATCCCTATTCTCACTTGATGGAGGTCAGGAAACTTGCAGTGGAAGGCGAGAGATTTCATCCACAAAGACTGCTCTTCTGGCCATTTTAGTTTTGGATGTACATATGGAATCTTTCTTTAGATCCATCAGGTGCTGAGAATTTAAGCCACAGCCTCACACAGGGCTAAAAGTACCAATAAGACAGATCCTTTTAAAAGCAATTAAGCAAAGAGCCACAGGTGATGCACATTCATTTCCATTTAAAAACTGTTTTCTTCAGGCTTCAAAAAGGGGTGGCCTCAGGCAAAGACCTTTCTGACATTCAGAACAACAGAAAAATAGGTAATCAGAAGGGCCAAAGCAGGGTTTCTCCACTGAGACTTTCCTGGTCTCTGTGATTTCTGAGTATTCTGACATGCTCACCATTCCCTTCAGCTATCCAGTACATGGCTATGTCACAGAGTTTGGAGGTGGTACATAACTTTGATACAAAACCATGAGCCTATTCTCGAGAGTAGCCAGAATTCAGGAAAAAAACAGGAACTTAGGAAGATAGCAGGTGTAGCCCATCGATACGGCAAACAGAAGTCTATTCATAAATTGGGCAGGATGAATGCTGGGAAGCTTTCTACTAGACAGGACATATCCATTGAGGCATTCTCTTTTCTAATGTCTACAACTACGGACACAGTGGGATTCACAGACATAGAAACACTTGCCTTGTCAAAGGACTTACTAGAAAAGGTTCACTAAATAAAAAAAACCCCGCCTTTTCCAGAACAAGGGAAAACCACAAACCTACACCCACACTGACAAAGGCACCTTCTTACCCCAAGTAATTCTGAGACTATCTGGAGTGTCCTCTGACAGGTGGGCCATAGTATGTTCCCTCAAAATTACATGTTCTGTCTCAGATCTGTTCTTCTTAGCCAACTCTGTGAAGTTTTCAGGAGCCAACAGTGAGCAGCTACCTTTTTTTCCAGGAAAGGTCCCTCTTCAGAACTCTCTTGGCATTTTGCAATCCTCACATCAGTAGGTACCAAAAAAGACTGATTCTGTCCTTGGTAAATCCAAACAAGTGAGAACACTGGGACTGGGACTGGGACTGGCTATGGGTGCCTGCCTTTCTGCATCCCAATTTCAGAGAGTTCCATCAACAACGAAGTGAGGTGAGGTCACTTCCTTCAGGAACTGAATGAGGTCACTGCTTTGGCAACCACTTTGTCCTAACAGTTGCTTCCAAGGGTCCCATGAGATGCATGCTGCGCCAACTACCTGTGACAGTTTCACAAGTTAGAATGGTATATCAACCATAGGCACAAGGGAACAACTCTTCACACAGGCCTCATTTGGTCCATCTTCTCTACATTAAGAGGAGAGAGGTTGATTCAGACTCAACCCTTCATCCTGTCCAGGTTTTTTGCCATGGAAGATGACTTTTGCTCTTTCAGGTCCTTCATAGATGCCTGCATCATCTCCGGGGATCATTTCTGCATGTATCTTTGAGGTTCTCAGCAGGTGAAAGATCCCCTACATTCCTGTATTGTAAGACCAACTCTGTGCCTGCTCTTCTCTAATGTTAGATTGAGGGAAGAGGGTATGGTTAGGATTAATAACATGTGTGATTTGTGTTAGGAATCATTCTGCTGGATGAATAATGGTATTGGGAACCTGCGATATTTATAAGAATATAGAGGTGAAATATTGTAATGGTCGGGTGCGCATAGGACAAAGAGATGACCAAGAGACTCTCTCATGCAACAACAAAGGGATTATTGTGGGTGCAGCATGTTGGGGCTCAGAGCTCACTTGAATAGAGCAGAGAGCCCTGAGAACAGCTTAAGCAGAGCTTATATACTTTCCTTGGTGAAGGTAGGCATGGAAGTTTATTGATGAGTCAGCGCGAGTGGGCAGTTTGCTTTCAACCAGGTGATGGAGTACATTCTGCAACTTGACAGTTGGAGACAGCACATTCTGGGAACAAGATTAACAAACAGTTCTCAAGATTTCAACAGTGTTTTGTTAAGCATACAAAAAAACAGGAAGTGAAAAGTACCTATTTTATTAACCTTTTATTCCCCACTTCTTTTTCTGGTTACTTTTAGTCATAAAAGTGATCTTTGAGGTGTGTTACATTTTATGTCTGCTAGTGGGGTATATTGTTGTCTGATTACCATAAGTTTAACTTGTCCAATTTGAGCTTGGAGAAAGGAAACTACATGGTTGAGCCAACAGCGTCCTACAGTTTGCAATAATATGAAGATTATTAATGGACCGGCCAGGGCTGATGAAAGCATAGTTAACCATATGGACTGTGTGAACCAAGACTCAAACCACCCTTTTTGGGCCTCTCTCTCTCTCTCGTTGAGGCTCTTCAAGGCATTTTCTTAATTTACTCATAGATTCTTTTACAACTCCAGTATGGTCGGCATAAAAACAACATTCTACCCTCAAGGCAGCACAAAGTCCCCCTTCTCTCATGAAGAGGAGGTTTTAACCCTCGCCTGTTCTGTAAGACAAATTCAGAGAGAGAGGTTAAAGATTCCTGTAAAGCTGTGATGGAGGTTTTATTATCTTTAAGTTTTGGTCTATTACTGCTTCTAATTGGGTCATTTGTTGTGTCCCATGGACTAGGGCAGTGGTTCCTGTGCCCACTCCTGCAGCAACTCCTATTCCTAATAGGATAGCTAAAGTGAGAGATACAGGTTCCCAGTGGAAATGGGTTGTATGCCCTCCTATTTGATCTTTAAATTGACCTGCATCATCATAGAGCGCTCTGGGAAACATCTGTACCATTACATAATTAATCACATCTGTTGACCATTTCATGAAAACATAAACAATATTTAAATATATAGAATCTTTCTGTTGTAGGGATGGACAAGGCAAGGCACCTAAGATAGCACCAAAGACAGGAAAACAGTCCTATTTGGTTGCAAACGGATGTAGAGGGCATTGCTTCTGTTGTAATCAATTAATCCCCTGAACCCCTAGTTTAGGTAGTTTCAGAATTTGTACCCAACATGTAAGGGAATGGGCTTAGAAGTTCACAGTCTGCAGAAGTTCACAAAAAGGAGTTTTTGTTTCTGTTTTTTTTTTTTTTTTTTTTTTTTTTATCCTCGGTTCTGGGCAAGTTATCTTTTCAAGGACACCTGAAAGGGGGAGAGTTTTTTTTTTTTCTTTTTTTCTTCCTGCCAGCTGTTACCATTGAGCCTAGTTGGTAACTTCTTTATCTTAAAATTGTAGCCATCTCTGTGAAGCCCCTACTCAAGGCCAGCGGCCTTGTTCACATATTTTGTGAAAAACTAGTAAGGGTGTGACTAGCTCAGGAGTGCTAATTTTTTTTTGCCAGTTGCCAAGTAGACCAGGGCAACACGAAAAGAGGAAGTTTATCTACAATGAACTCTTTTATAGGGACTCTTTTGTTGAATGTCCTAAAGTCAGCCATGGTGAAGACTTCTGTAGCAGGTCATTTCAGACTTTTCTGTGGGCCTGGTACAGAGGGGGAAGATGTGGAAGGCAAGGCTGAGAGCAGCTCTGTGGATCTAAGAATGAGGAAGGAGGGATGTAAAGGAATATTGGGAAAGGGGTTTGGGAGTTTCCTAGCAACAAATATTGAGCAGTAGAACAGGTAGAACAGAGGGGACAACAGGAGTGAGTATCTCAAAAAGCCTGTGAGGGACTTTTAATTCTTAGTAACCTGTTTTCAGTGATGACAAAGCAACTTTACAGGCCATTTTTATTACATCTTGGATAGGGTTCTGAGGGCTCTTCTCAGCTGGTTTGAGTTTTGGGTTAGCTGGTAAGAGGACTTGGTGGGACCCATTGCAGGCACTGACAGAAGAAGAGAGGAGTGTCTGGGTGGGAGGGGTACCTCAGTACCTGCTACCTCAGCAAGAGGGGCCATTGGTTTTGGTTGTCTATTTGGTAATATGGCCAATGCTGTGTATTGAATTTGATGAGGAGTTTGGGTTCCACCAGGCAGTCCCTGTATGCTAACATCCCCATGACTTACAGAAGTGGTTGGCTTTTCCCACACACAGCCGTGGCTGTTTTTGGCTTTGATAGTCCGCCGGGCAAACATAGTAATCTAGGCTAGCCAACCTGTATCTGGCTTGCCTGTCCCTACATCCATAATGTTTGTTTCCATTATCTATGATACAGAAGGGATTTAATGGAATTTTAGTGGGATCTGCTTTATCAGGGATATCTCAATAGGAAAAACCTATAGCCAGCTGACAAATGTCTCATTGTTGAGATGGCCAACAGGTCCCTAAGGGGGCTGTATGCAAGATAGATCATTCTTCTTGTCTATGAGGATTTGTGATCAGCCATCTCTGCTGAATGGGCTGATGAGGGTTAGGACTACTGGTGGCCAAGAGGAGAGTCTATAGCCTTATCCACATGCCGAACATGCAATTTGAAAGGGTTACCAGTCTTTTCCAGTTTCCAGCAAGAGTCTGGACAGGGCACAGGCATGAGATGAGAGGCATGGATTCAGGAAGTGATTCGGTCTACTTTTACTGCTGTAGGTGTTATAAGTAGCACCTGGTATGTTCCTTTTCAGTGGGGTTCCAGGGATGACACCTGATGTCGTCTTATGTAGATGAAGTCTCTTACTTGATATCGATGTGGAGTCCCCTCGTCCCCACGTTGGTAAGCCGTAGCCAGGTGTTTTAACTGGTATCACTGAGTTCTTTAAAGACCTTTAAGTCTGTCAAGTAAGGGGGTGTGGAAGGGATCATTAGGTCTTAGAGGTCGGGTTAGGTCCCTTACTGGAGGAGGGGCACCATAGAGAATTTCACAGGTGGAGAGGTTACACAAAGAAACAGAGGGTTTATTTCTTGCATGAAACAGTGCATAAGGCAGGAGCATAGTCCATTCTTTTATGCCGGCCTCTAAGCTTAATTTCATTAAGGTCTCTTTAATGGTTCTATTTATTTTTTCTACCTGTCCTGAGCTCTAGGGTCTATAATTGTAATGTAACTACCAAATAATCACCAGGGTACTGGTTAACCCATGACTTACCTGGGCCATGAACGCTGGTCCATTTTCAGACCCTATTACCTTAGGCAGGCCATATCTTGGAAAAATATCTTTTAGGATCATCTTGACCACCATTGGTGCCATAATTTTTTTTTTGTTTTTGGGAAGGCTTCAATCCATCCTGAAAATGTATCTACAAAGACTAGGAGATATTTAAGTCCATACCTTGCTGACTTCACTTTAGTTAAGTCCACTTCTGAGAATTGTCTTGGTCTGGTTCCTCGAAGGTGCTTTTCTGCAGAAAGCTTGGAAGGGTAAGCATTAACCAATTGATGGACCCGTCAGGCTTTTGATACCCACTCAGTTATTTCCTTTCACTGTGAGTTGGTTTGTGGAAAACTCTGTTCTTGATCCTTCTGGAATGCCTGAAGTTTCATTGAACCAAGGTGAGTGAGTTGATGTACATTTTCTACTGACATTGTTGGAGCTGTGACTATAGGAGTTTTTAGTGAAGGATTTAAAAATTCCACATGGGGGCCTTCAGGGTTAAAAGTTATTTTGGCCCAGAACTTGGTGAGCAGATCTCTACCCATCAATGGGGCCGGGCATTCTGGGATTACTAGGAAGGAGTGATGGATTTTTCCTTTCCTCCAGTGCATGGTCCTCTTAGTTTTCCAAGTCCAATATTTACTGCCATTAGCCCATTGAACTAGAGACATTTGTTTAGTTAGAGGGACCAATGAGGCCTTAAGGACTGAGTATATTGCTCCTGTTTCCAATTCAAATTTTACTAGGGTCCCCTCCACTTCAAAAGTTATTTACTTTCACTGTGAGTTGGTTAGTAAAGTTGGTTAGACTTCATCCACAATGAGTGCTCTTTTGGCCAATTTGGTTTTGGATGCACAAAAGGGATCTTTCTTTAGATCCGTCAGGTGCTGAGAATCTAAGCCACAGCCTCACACAGCGCCAAAATGCTGATTCAGACACATCCCTTTCCAAAGAAATTAATCAAAGAGCCACAGGTGATGTCCACTCATTTCCATTTGAAAACTGTTCTCTTCAGGCTTCACCAAGGGGTGGCCTGGGTCAAAGACCTTCCTGACATTCAGGGCAATAGAACAATAGGCAAGAAAATGTCCCAAAGCAAGGTTTCTCCACTGAGACTTTCCTGGTCACACTGATATCTGAGTTTACTGAGATGCTCCCATTCCCTTCAGCTGTCCAGTACATGGCAATTTCACAGAGCTTGGAGGTGGTACATATCTTGGACACAAAACCATGAGCCTATTCTGGAGAGTGACCAAAATTCAGGAAGAAAACATGAACTTTGGAAGATAGTAGGTGTTGCCCATCCATAAGTCAAGACACAGTCCATTCATCAATTGGGCAAGATGAATCCTGGGAAGCTTTCTCCTAGACAGGAAACATCCATTGATGCATTCTATTTTATAATGTCTACAACCACGAACAGTGGGATACACAGACCTAGAAACATTGGCCTTGTCAAACGACTTACCAGAAACAGGTCACACCAAACCAAATTAATTGCCTTTCCTTCTTAGTCTCAGAACATGAGACAAAACCACAAACCCACACCCACACCCACAAAGGCACCTTCTTCCCCCAAGTAGGTCTGTGACTATCCGGAGTGTCCTCTAACTTGTGGGCCATACTATGTTCACTGGAAATGGCCTGTCCTATCTCAGATCTGGTCTCATTTGCCAACTCTGTGAAGTTGTCAGAAGCGAGCCGTGAGCCACTACTTGCTTCCTCAGGAAAGACCCCTCTTCAGAGCTTTCCTGGCATTTGGCCATCCTCACATCAGTAGGTACCACGAAAGACTGACTCTGTCCTTGGTAAATCCAAACAAGTGAGACCACTGGGACTGGGACTGGGACTGGCTCTGTGTGCCTGCCTTTCTGGATCCCAAGTTCAGAGAGTTCCAAAACCAAGGAAGTGAGGTGAGGTCACTTCCTTCAGAACTGAATGAAGTCACTGCCTTGGCAACCACTTTGTCCTAACAGTTGCTTCTTATGGTCCCTTGAGATGGAGGCTGTCCCTACTTCCTGTGACACTTTCACAAGTTAGAATGGTATATCAAACATAGGCACCTGGAAACAGCTCTCCACACAGGCCTGATTTGGTCCATCTTCTCTACATTAAGAAGAGAGAGGCTGATTCAGACAAAAACATTTATCCTGACCAGGTTGTTTGCCATTGAAGAAGAATTTTGCTCTCTCAAGTACTTCATAGCTGCATACATCTTCTCCAGGGATTATTTCTGCATGGACCTTTAAAGTTCTCAGCAGGTGGAAGATCCCCTACATTCCGTTATTGTAAGACCAACACTGTCCCTGCTCTTCTGCAAAGTTACATTGAGGGAAGAGTGTATGGTTAGGGTTAATAACAGGTTCGATTTGGATTAGGAATCATTCTGCTGGATGAATTATGCTATTGGGAACCTGTGATATTTACAAGAATATATAGGTGAAATATAAGTATGAAAACAGAAATCTAGGTAAGATTTGAAGCCCAGAAGGGAATTGGGCAATGATTGGGATAGTTAGTTTTGCTTTATGTTCTGCACACATGCCTCAGATACATCGATATAAAATGGCATAGGACTTTGTACCTTGGATGATTGAATGCCGAAGAGAACATCCAGTCAAAAAGGGACAGTAGGTAGCATTAGGAAGATAGTCGGTAGGTATGGAAAAAAGAGTGAGTATAGGATTTGGACCAATATTTTTTAGCAATAGGGTTACGGTTAGAGAGTGAATGCCAATGTCAGCACATGTGAAAAATGAGTCACAATGATGAACTGGGGAAAATATATAGAAAGCAGATATCAATAGAGACATTACAAAATGACACAAAGTATAAAGTGAGTGATTGGATTAGACATTTTCAACAGGGTTGAATTTGAATACATAATCTTAGGAAGAAATAAATATGAAGTCACTAATAGGATTGACATTTGAGAGCATTGGGCAAATTGGACATGAATATTTCTAGTAATCCATGTTCACATTCCATTTTGGCTTTGGTACAATCATAAGTGCGAACTTTGCATTTTTGTTCCAGAATATTACAGTGATAAAATGTATATGTAGATCAGGTGACATGAGTATTTCTTCCACCATTTCTGGGAGCAATATTTTGTAGACATATATAATAGTATTAGGGGTACAAATATGTGTACCCTGTGTCTATGAATATAGAGATATTTCATGAATAGACTATACTTTGAATAAATAATATAACTGGTTCCATTTTAAATGATAGATTGAATTGATATATGAAAATATATAAAAAATCTTATATTGATATACAATCATTTATTCCAACCAGTTATACATCTAATTGTAACATTAAGGTTATGGTTTATCATGAAGGGTGTGTGAGTTTTGCTACAAAAGTGATTATGAAAAACGAAAATAATGTGTTTGGAAACAAGTCTCATGAAAAGATAGTCAAGAAACATGGAGGAATACTTGTGTTCTGAATCAGGAAGTGATTGAACGTGAAACAAATGCCTATCAATTTGATAATTTGTGGATGAAATATATATCCTATTATGTGCATAAACTGAAGAAATAATAATGTACCAATGTGGAATAAAAATGAACGTCAAAATACACATCATGTCCCATAGGAATCTACTTGCATTGATGTGAAACTGGGTCAGTTACTGTAGAAATATTAGGATTTGTATGAACCATTTACTGAAGATAGTTTTCAGTACTAGGAAACAAATATGTATTTCAGGTGGATGAATATTTCTGAGAGTAATCTTGTGAAAAGTTAATTATAAATCCACATATATGAATATGAATGCATTTAGGGAGTGTATAATAAGACACATATATTTCATATTTTGAACAATTTGAAGAGTGTATGTATATGTATATATATATATATATATATATATATATATATATATATATATATACAAATACACACACACACACACACACACACACACACAGACATTAAAAAGTAGCAATAAATATCCCAATCAAAATTCATCATGAAGTATATATCATCAACAGATCCAAAAATATTCATTTTACTGAATATGGATTTATGTATGTTTTACTAGGAAGGGAACAGTGTATGGTTAGGGTTAATAAAAGTTTCGATTTGGGTTAGGAATCATTCTGCGGGCTGAATAATGATATTGGGAACCTTGGATATTTACAAGAATATATAAGTGAAATATAAGAATGAAAACAGAAATTTAGGTAAGATTGAAGCCCAGAAGGACATTGGGCCCTTGATTGCGATACTTAGCTTTGAATTATGTTCTTCAGAGATGTCTCAGATAAATCAATGTATAATGGCAAGGGCCTTGTACCTTGTATGATGGAATGTCAATGAGAACTTCTAGTCAAAAAGCGATAGACGGTATTATTAGAAATATATTCGGTAGGTTTAAAAAAAAGAGTGAGAATAGGATTTGGACTAAATGTTCTTTAGCAATAGGGTTTGGGTAGACAGTGAATGTAAATGTGAGCACATATGAAGAGTCAGTCACAAAGATGAACTGGGGAAAATATGTAGGAAAGCAGATATCAATAGACATTAGGAAATCAGGCAAATGATAAAGTGATTGATAGGATTAGACATTTTCAGCAGGCTTGAGGTTGAATATATAATTTTAGAAAGAAACAAATATGTAGTCACCAATAGGTTTGACATTTGAGAGCATTAGGCAACCTAGACATGGATGTTTTTAGTAATGCATGCTCACTTTCCATTAAGGCATTGGTACAATCATAAGTGTGACCTTGCTTTTTGTGTCCAGAATATTACTGTGATAAAATGTATATGTAGATCAGATGACATGAGTATTTTTTCCACCATTTCTGGGAGCAATATTGTGAAGACGTATTAATTAGTATTGGGGTTACTAATAGGTGTACCCTGTGTCTAGGAATATAGAAATAATGTATGAATAGACCATACTATGATAAAAGAATCTAACTTTTTCCAAATTTAAATAATGGATTGAATTGATATCTGAAAATATACAGGAAATCTTATACTGATAAACAATCATTCATTCCAACCAGTTATACATCTAATTTTAATATTAGGATTATGGTTCATCATGAAGAATGTGTGAGTTTTGTTTCAAAATTGATTTTGGAAATCGAAAATAATGTGTTTGGAAAGAAGTCTCATGAAAATACCAGTCAAGAAACCTGGAGGAATGCATATGTTTTGAAGCAGGAAGAGATTGATTGTGAAACAAATGCCTATAAATTTGTGAACTTGTGGATAAAATATATATTCTATGATGTGCATAAACAGAAGAAATTATAATGTAGCAGTGTTGTAAAAAAATGAACGTCAAAATACACATCATGTCCCATAGGAATCTACACGCATTGATGTTAAACTAGGTCAGTTACTGTAGAAATATTAGGATTTGTATGCAACATTCACGGAAGTTAATTTTCAGTAGTAGGAAACAAATATGTATTTCAGGTGGATGAATATTTCTGAGAATAATCTTGTGGAATGTTTACTATAAATCCACATACATGAACATGAATGAATTCAGAGAGTGAATATAAGACACATATATTTTATATTTTGAAAAATCTGGAGAGTGTATATATATATACACAAAAAAACACACAGACAATAAAAAGTAGCAATATAAATGACAATCAAAATTCATCATTAAATACATATCATCAACAGTTGCAAAAATATTTATTTTAGTAAACATGGATTTATATATAATGATTTTCAACTGTGAAGCTCACCCATAGTTTGAATTTTCAGTTCCAACATCGTTTTGGAGGAGTGATCTCTTCTCACAATTTGTATCTTCCAAGTCAGCCACCTCAAATGTATGTATGTGTGATACCAGGTAGTATTCTATATATGCATATTAAATTACATGTGCTGAATCGGCTACAGAGAAAGGGAGATATTAATTCACATATTTGTTAACTTTAAAAACACATGGAGAACTATTTCAATAGAAAATTTACTAGATTTATAACTCCAACCCTTTATCATGCAAAAGACAAGTCCAACTATACACCATGCCTCCTCTGAACTGCTTGTATTTCTATTCTGTTTGGGTTATTTTTCTCCTTCATAATGGTTCAGTAGTCATAGTCTAGTCGGCTTTTGGTTAGTGTCAGGGATTCAGTATTTCAAATGGAAAATTAGATAATGAATCCAATGTGTATGCAAATATGTGCTACACAAAATTCTTCCTACTCTCATCCAGAACAATGTCTTCACACTACTTTGGCCCCAAGTAAGACACAATTAGAGGAGAAGAATTAGAAAATCTGTGAATACATATCAGGAATGCAAAATCCTCATTAGTTCACAACCTTGGAGTTGGTTGGGGAGTTTCCAAAAGTAAGGGACTGGGTTGATAGATCCAACCTGATCTTTTATTAAAATTGGGAGCCATCTTGCCACAAAGCCATGAAATGATAATTTTGGTTTTACTATAACTTACTGCAAATTCTGAACCTGCTTAGAATTTTTACCAGTGCCTTGAATTCACCCATGCCTGGCTCTCTGACCAGATAGCAGCACTATCTGAAACTTTAGTGACACCTCATTAACATTTTCTTTCCCTGGCCAGACAACGAGTCTCTGAGGCTCTAATGGTCCTCATAATTTATGATGTTGGGGCCAGCAAAAAAAATGTAAACTACCATTAGTGTGATGCTTGTCAAAGTTCTGTTATCTCTAACCCCCCTTTTGTGTATCTTCCTGGGCTACATAGCTGGGCTGTAGGAAAGATGGGATTGCTGTCTTGTTCCCGCAGTTTTGGGAGGGAGAGGCAGCCTGGCCAGTTGAAATAATAAGCTTGCCTTAATTTGATTTTAATTGGAGTCAGTGGTCTTTTCTTTCATCCTGGTCTAACATTTTGGAGTTCCCCAGCGAGATGACCCTGCCCTACCAGATCACAAGACCAGATTGCTGGAAATGCTGAAACTGGCCTTTCCTCCAGGGCTCCAGGCTGGAGAGACACTCTAGGAAGTGCACAACTTGAGACGTTCCAAGGCCTTGAATTGAGCCTTTGGTCCAGGGAGCACTGCAGTGAACCACCACACTAAAACTATTAGAAATCGCCTGGTGGAGGAGGCCTCCATAGGTAAGTGGTGCGTATATAACATCTGATATCTGGTTAAGGGAGATCTCTTCTGATGACAGAGAGGTGGCTTGGGGAGGCTCACTTATACTAATCTCCAGGACAGTAATGAGAATCCTTCTGTCCTCTGTTCTGTTCTGTAGGGAATTGCGCTGGAAGGGTAGAGAGGTGCCGATGGTCACGCACGCACTCCTACCCCGGACTTTTAGCAAGATGTTGGATTGTTCATCTGTTTTTCTGTTTCAGCGCCTGGTTTCATTTTTATGTGTGCTTTGTTCTGTGTTCTATATGTTTTTTGTTTGTTTGTTTTTGTGCATTTTGTTGTGTGATTTCTGTGGTAAAAACTTAAGGATATTGGATGTCAAAATGGGTAATAAAGTAAGTAAGCCTGACACCCCTTTGGACTCTGTTTTAAGGAAGTGCGATTAACTTTACCCCCCTTTGTTAAGCAGGATGAGAGAATCCCCTAGCTGGCTGCCTGGAGCACACCCATTGCAGAGGGCAATGCCTGCTGGGGACCTAAGAACTGAATATCTACCAGTTTAACAGGTGAAACTACTTTAAAACCCTTTGTCCCTCCATATCAAGTGACTCACAACCTTTGGGCAAAGTCCCCTGTGTTTCTCATTTGTTAGCAGAGCAATAAACCTCCCTTTTTCTTTTTCGCAAAACCCTGTCCTCATTATTATATTGGCATTAATTGGCTTCAAGGTCAGGAATTAAACTTTAAGTTACAAATTTTGATACCCCCGCCGCCCCAGAAGTTTTTTAGAGCTGACTCCTGAAATGTTATGAGATGGAGTGTGCATGGGGTGGAACCTAACCAGAGGAGTTAATCCTGTAAGTAAAAGGAGGGACTGAGGGACTCCCAGCAGCTGCCGAAGACCTGTTGCTTCAGGGAATTTTCTCCTTCTTTCCCTGCACTGTAAAGATTATGCCACCTCTCTCTTCTTAAAAAACAGAAAAATAAAAAGGGGACACTAAATGCAGTAAAGTCTCCATGGAGACCCTTGATTTTACATTTCAGGTTGCCCCTCTGTGAAAACATCTGGTTCCCTTGTGGGGACATCTATGGTGCCACTGGTGTAGGAGATTGTTCTCTTATCTGCTCTGTTTTAAAGGCTTCTGTCTGTCAAACATAGTCTGGATCTCCTTTCTGTCTGTCTTGTGTCTTTGTTTCTGGCCCTTTAAGACGTATGCAATAATGTTTTGATATTATAAATTCTTTCTTGGGAATGATCTTAGCTGGATGTGTGTCTAAAGGACGATGTTTTATTGTAACAATCTGGTATCTGAATGGTTTTTTGAATCCTTGAACAATCTTGCAGTTAAAAGTCGGGTTTAGGTAATTATTTACTTTATGATTTCAGATATTTCATGCCAGAGAACTTAAATACTTAGGATGGAAAACTAAAGAACTCTACTTCCAAGATGGCAAGTAACTTCCCAATAATTCAGTCTTTTTTTTCACCAATTTTGAATTTGGTTGCCTGGGAAAATGTCACTGTGTGTACCAGTACATTAATTTGGAAAAGGATAGTAAATCATAGTATGATATCTGTTGACAAAATAAGATGTAAAGATGTAAAATTTTGTTAATTGTATCTTAAAATTGTATCATAATTTTCAACATCCTAACCTGAAAGTTATGGTTAAAATGCCTTATGCCTGAGGTGTCAGCTCAGAATAGCAGTTTTTTCAATCTTCTTCCACACCTCAGCCAGGACTTATGTTGAAATGCAAATGAAAGAAGCCTGCAAGCTCATTAGGAGACTGATTTGAAGCCTAAGGAGGAAAAAAATGTAAATTGTATGGTATCTACTTATTACTGGCCAATAATTTTTTCTAGGACTCATATTTTTTTTTTATTCTTTATTTTTTCTGACCTCATGATTTTAATACTACAGACCTAGGTTAGTGTTTTTCTGAGCAGTTCTCTCTTTGACCAACTGTGGAGATTTTGAAACATTGCAATGGAGATTTCACCTGTGAAAAGCTACAATGCCTTTACTATTATTATGTGTGAACACTTTTTTATGTGTTGTATGTGTATATATATATATACATATGTACTTATATCATATATATGATACACAAATTAACATATATAAGAAGCGCTCGTAAAAAATGCGCTCATAAAAACAAATTTTAAAAAGTGGATCCAACGTTCATTAATTCACGTGATTTAAATGTTTTAATTTATATTGTATTAACAGATGAATATAAATGTCTTTAAATTTAAGCTTACAAGTCTTTCTAGGTGTTCAAAAATCTAATAAAATATTAATGTCTTCAAAAGTTCTATTATGCCTTTGTTCTAGGACTTTTCCTTCAACAAAAAAATGGTTTACATTGTTCTATACATTTGTTTAATATTTTGATAAATAAGTAAAGTAAATTTCATATGGGATTACTCATTCATGAGTAATTTTGTTTGATATCTGATTGATTTACTAAGGTCTGTATAAGTTTGTACTAAAGTGTGTATAAGATTGTAAAAATCAGTCATGTGTTAAAGAGACAACAATTTCTGAAAACATAAGTTTACCCATAACATTGTGTTTATTAAGTTTTATTTTTTCTAGAGCAAGCAACCATAAAAATAAACAACTGATTAAATAAGAACTGTTATTTTAGAGCGCTGTACTGCCATTTCTTTAAAAGCTAAACTTCGTTAATGCAGAAACATCAATGTAATTGTGATGCTATCAATGTGCTCATATCTTCCAGGTATACAAGTTTGTAAGGTAGAAATTCGAAGAGAGCATTATATCAAGCTGGTGTTCTGAAGTTATATGGTAAAAAAAGTATATCAGGGATTTATTTACCTGTTATCAATAAAATATGTAAAGTTTTATGTTACTTTTTACACTGGGGAACAATTTAAATGTATTTTTCAGTTATTGAGAGCATAATCTATGTAAAGGTTAAAAATTTTCAGCCTTTCTTTAATTCATGTTTTAAATGTGATATCATATGATGTTAGCTACTGTTCATATGACCTCAAACAATTTATGTAAACTTTGTAAAATAATATTTAAAAAACAAAGATCAGCTTTAGAATTAAAACACTTAATATTCATAAAGAGACCTGCATTCCCTGAGATAAGGCTCTGTGTCCCATCTCACTACATGTGAGAATGACTACGAAAGCAGTAGGTCAGATTTTATTTTATTTAAAGTTATGTTCAAAAGTTTCTTTTTTTTTTTCTGTCAAGATTACCAGGATCTCAAACAGGGGATAAAATGTATAACTCAGTTAAAAAATTCAGGGTAGCAATTACACGAACTAAGTATTTTTACTCTTGTTAAATTTTTTTTATTTTGTAATTTTCTTATAAGTGATCTAAAGATTCCCTGTTAGTGTTTTACAGAAGTGTTGCTTTAAGAATACAACATAGGTTCATTTAAGATAATAAGTCATCACCTACAAGACAGTCAGAATAATACAGATCTCAATTAATAAAAAAATAAATAATTATAAAGTTATAGAGATTAAAGCGCAGTACTTGTAATATAAAGCTGTTAAAATTTATTTGCTGGATGTTTAAGATTAGGATTTAAAATTAAAGTTAAATGAAAAGGGCCAAGAAAACCAATATTTGGCTCTTGCCCTTTGAGTCAGTCTGAATCCAGGGAACAGGGACTTCTCTAAAGAGCTTAGCAACTCTGGGCCACATAATCTTCCGATCAGGGAGATTAATCAGACCACTGGAGAACAGAAAGACAATCAGTGCATTTGTTAAGAAGATGAAAGTCATCTGAGAAGGGAGACATCACTGATGCTTCCGAGGGAAGCCACATTGTCAAGCAAGACCTGGACCCCCTAAGCAAAAATGGCACTATCAGAACTGAGAAGCTGCTCTCAAGTTTCCTCAGGACTGACTCCCATAAAAGCTCAGCTGACTGTTAACAATAGATAGAAACAAAAGTCAGTTTGACTGCTTCATCTTAAACACTTAGCAAAGACAGTTAAAACCAAAATACAGGCATTTCTGGGCATTTTAATTAATAATAATAATAATAATAATAATAATAATAATAATAATAATAATAATATTTTAAGGTATACACTTCATGTTAGCCTCCCGAAATAAGTAAGACTGGAGACTAGAAAGAAAGATTCTCAGACAGGAATGCCTGATAATAATAAAAAGAGACTATCAAGAGGTGCTGCCAGAGGCAGAAATTGTTAGTTTAAGACCTACCGATATTCCTAACCTACACAGGTAGTCTTGGTGTTTGCTAGTACGATTTTCCAGCCCTGAGTAACAGAAATAAAGGTTTCTCTATTAGACACAGAGGTCATACTAGTAAAAGAATTTTGCAAGATCAGATGACATTAAATTATTACACTGTATCTTATGGGAAGGGACAACTGTAACACTAAAATTAAAAGGTTAAGTTGACTGTCCTGATGACTGGGGATACTAAAGCCTGGTGAGGGAACTTCTATACAGCGACATGTTTCAACTGCTGCAACATTTATTCAGTACTCATAGTTTTTGTTTCTCTCACAGAGAAACAAAAACTTTCAGGGCAGCAGTAAAATAGGTAATCAAATGGCCCAAACCAGGGTTTCTCCACTGAGACTTTCATGGTCACACTGATATCTGACTTTTCTGACTTTTCTGACATGGTTGTCATTCGCTTCAGCTATCCAGTACATGGCCATGTCACTGACCTTGGAAGTTGTACATATCTTGGACACAAACCTTAAGCCTATTCTGGAGAGTGGCCAGAATTCAGGAACTTAGGAAGAAAACAGAAACTTTGGAAGATAGCAGGTGTTTCCCATCGACAAGGCAAGCTGCAGTCCATTCATAAATTGGGCAGGATGAATGCTGGGAAGCTTTCTACTAGACAGGACACATCCACTGATGCATTCCCTTTTGTAATATCTACAACCACGGACACAGTGGGATACACAGACATAGAAACACTTGCCTTGTCAAATGACTTACTAAAACAGTTCACTCCAAACCAAATAAACTGTTTTCCTACCTATTCTCAGAACATGAGACAAAACCACAAGCCCACACCCACACTCACAAAGGCACCTCCTTCCCCCAAGTAGGTCTGTGACTCACCGGAGTGTCCTCTGACTGGTGGGCCATACTATGTTCACCAGAAATGGCCTGTCATATCTCAGATCTGGTCTCTTTGGCCAACTCTGTGAAGTTGTCAGAAGCGAGTGGATGGGTATACAGCAGAGTTTTACAAAACCTTCAAAGAAGAATTAATACCAATACTTTTCAAGCTATTTCAAGAAATAGAAAAAGAAGTAGCTCTTCCAAATTTATTCTATGAGGCCAACATAACTCTGATCCCAAAACCAGACAAAGACACTTCAAAGAAACAAAACTACAAACCAATATCTCTAATTAACTTAGATGCAAAAATTCTCAATAAAATCCTGGCAAATCGAATGCAAAAGCTTATCAAAAAAATTGTGCACCATGATCAAAAAGATTCATCCCTGGGGTGCAAGGCTGGTTCAATATACAAAAATCAATAAATGTTATTCACCACATCAATAGACTTAAAGATAAGAACCATATGATCATCTCGATAGATGCAGAAAAAGAATTTGAAAAAGTACACATCCCTTTATGTTCAAAACACTAGAAAAACTAGGGATAACAGAAACTTACCTCAACATTGTAAAAGCTATATATGCTAAGCCACACGCTAACATCATTGTAAATGGAGAAAAACTGAAGGCGTTTCCTCTAAAATCTTGAACTAGACAGGTGTACCCTCTCTCACCACTTCTATTCAATTTAGTTCTTGAAATACTAGCCAGAGCAATTAGACAGACAAAAGAAATTAAAGCATAAAAATAGGAAAAGAAGAATTTAAATTAACGCTGTTTGCGGATGACATGATAATATACTTAACAGACCCAAAAGGGTCTACAAAGAAACTGCTAGAGTTAATAAATGAACTCAGCAAAGTGGCAGGATATAAAATCAACACGCATAAATCAAAGGCATTCCTGTATATCAGCAACAAATGGAAATGGAAATGAGGAAAATCATTCCATTCACAATATCCTCAAAAAAAATAAAATACTTGGGAATCAACCTAACAAAAGAGGTGAAAGATTTATACAATGAAAACTACAGAACCATAAAGAGAGATATAGAAGATCTTAGAAGATGGAAAAATGTACCCTGTTCATGGATAGGCAGAACTAACATTATCAAAATGGCAATATTACCCAAAGTGCTCTACAGGTTTAATGCGATGCCAATCAAAATCCCAATGACATTTCTTGTAGAAATAGATAAAGCAATCATGAAATTCATATGGAATAACAAAAGACCCAAAATAGCAAAAGCAATTTTAAGCAGGAAGTGTGAATCTGGAGGTATAGCGATACCAGAGTTCAAACTGTACTACAAAGCAATAGTAACAAAAACAGCGTGGTACTTGTACCAAAACAGGCAGGTGGATCAATGGTACAGAATAGAGGACACAGAAACCAATCCACAAAATTACAACTTTCTTATATGTGATAGGGGCTAAAGACATGCAATGAAGGAAGGATAGCATCTTCAACAAATGGTGCTGGGAAAATTGGAAATCCATATGCAACAAAATGAAACAGAATCCCTTTCTCTCGCCATGCACAAAAGTTAACTCAAAATGGATCAAGGAGCTTGATATCAAATCAGAGACCCTGCACCTGATAGAAGAAAAAGTTGACTCTGATCTACATATTGTGGAGTCAGGCTCCAAATTCCTTAGTAGGACGCCCATAGCCCAAGAGTTAATAACAAGAATAAAAAATTGGGACTTACTTAAACTAAAAAGTTTTTTCTCATCAAGTGAAACAATAAGAGAAGTAAATAGGGAGCCTACATCTTGGGAACAAATCTTTACTCCTCACACTTCAGATAGAGCCCTAATTTCCAGAATATACAAAGAACTCAAAAAATTAAACAATAAGATAACAAATAATCCAATCAACAAATGGGCCAAGGACCTAAACAGACACTTCTCAGAAGAGTACATACAATCAATTAATAAGTACATGAAAAAATGCTCACCATCTCTAGCAGTCAGAGAAATGCAAATGAAAACGATCTTAAGATACCATCTCACTCCAGTAAGATTGGCAGCCATTAGGAAGTCAAACAACAATAAGTGCTGGCAAGTATGTGGGGAAAATGGTACACTTGTACATTGCTGGTGGGTCTGCAAATTGGTGCGGCCAATATGGAAAGCAGTATGGAGATTCCTGGGATAGCTGGGAATGGAACCACCATTTGACCCAGCTATCGCCCTCCTCGGACTATTCCCTGAGGACCTTAAAAGAGCATACTATAGGGATACTGCCACATCAATGATCATAGCAGCACAATTCACAATATCTAGACTGTGGAACCAACCTAGATGCCCTTCAATAGATGAAAGGATAAAAAAAAATGTGGCATCTATACACAATGGAGTATTATGCAGCACTAAAAAATGACAAAATCATGGAATTTGCAGGGAAATGGTTGGCATTAGAGCAGATTATGCTAAGTGAAGCTAGCCAATCCTTAAAAAACAAATGCCAAATGTCTTCTTTGATTTAAGAAGAGCAACTAAGAACTGAACAGGGGGAAAGAGCATGAGGAAAAGATTAACATTAAACTGAGATGAGTGATGGGAGAAAAAGGGAGAGAGAAGGGAAATTGCATTGAAACGGAAGGAAAAACTCATCGTTATACGAAATCACATATCTGAGGTTGTGAGGGGAAAGGGGGGGAGGAAGGGAGAGAATGGAACAACAACAGATGAGGTAGAGAGGGAAGATGGGAGGGGAGGGGAGTGGGGGATTGTAGGGGATAGGAAAAACAGCAGAATACAACAGTCACTAATATGGCATCATGTAAATATTGTGAATGTGTAACTGATGTGATTCTGTAATTTGTATTTGGGATAAAAATGGAAATGCATAACTCACTTGAATCAAATGTATGAAAGATGAAAAAAATAAAATAAAAATAAATTAAAAAAAGAAGAGAGAGACTGATTTAGACACAACCCTTCATCCTGACCAGGTTGCTTTCCATGGAAGATGACTTTTGCTCTCTCAGGTCCTTCATAGCTGCCTACATCTTCTCCAGGGATCATTTCTGCATGGAATTTTGAGCTTCTTAGCAGGTGTAAGATCCCCTACATTCCTGTATTTTAAGACCACCTCTGACCCATCTGTAGGTACCAAGAATGACTGACCCTGTCCTTGGTAATTCCAATCAAGTGAGCACACTGAAACTGGGACTGGGAGTGGCTCTGGATGCCTGGCTTCCTGGATCCCAAGTTCAGAGAGTTGCATCAACAAGGAAGTGAGGTGAGGTCACTTCCTTCAGGAACTGAATGAGGTCACTGCTTTGGTAACCATATGTCCTAACAGTTGCTTCCAAGAGTCCCATGTGATGGAGGCTGCCCCTATTTCCTGTGACACTTTCACAAGTTAGAATGGTGTATCAACAATAGGCATCCTTGAACACCTCTCCACACAGGCCTGGATTGGTCCACCTTCTCCACATTGAGATAGAGTGGCTCATTCAGACCATCCAGATCAAGTTGTTTGCCTAGGATGATGACTTGTGCTCTCTCAGGTTTTTCATAGCTGCATACATCTTCTCCAGGGATCATTTCTGCATGGACCTTTGAGGATCCCCTACATTCCTGTATTGTAAGAACAACTCTGTCCCTGCTCTTCTGTAATGTTAGATTGAGGAAACAGTGTATGGTTAGGATTAATAACATGTTGGATTTGGGTTAGGAATCATTCTGCTGGAT
The DNA here is from genome assembly GCF_048772815.1 of Callospermophilus lateralis. NCBI lineage: Eukaryota > Metazoa > Chordata > Mammalia > Rodentia > Sciuridae > Callospermophilus > Callospermophilus lateralis. The sequence goes on from NW_027510156.1 coordinate 1,963,431, forward strand.
GAATAATGGTATAGGGAACCTGCGATATTTATAAGAATATAAAGGTGAAATATAAGTATGAAAACAGAAATCTGGTTAAGATTTGAAGCACAGAAGGCCACTGGGCCCTTGATGGGGATACTTAGCTTTGAATTACGTTCTGCACAGATGTCTCAGATAAATTGACATAAAATTGCATAGGACCAATTACCTTGGATGATTGAATGTAGCAGAGAACATCCAGTCAAAGAGGGATTGTCAGTAGGATTAGGAAGGTAGTTGGTAGATTTTGGAAGAAGAGTGAGTATAAGATTTGGACCAAAATTTCTTTAGCAATAGGGTTTTGGGTAGAGAATGAGTGTAAATATCAGCACATGTGAAGAGTCAGTCACAATGATGAACTGATAAAAATATGTAGGAAAGCAGATATCAGTAGGGACATTAGGAAATCAGGCAAAGTATAAAGTGAGTGATTGGATTAGACATTTTCAACAGGCTTGATTGAATATATAATCTTAGGAAGAAACAAATATATAGTCACCAATAGGATTGACATTTGAGAGCATTAGGCAACCTGAACGTGGATATTTTTAGTAATGCATGCTCACTTTCCGTTTAGGTTCTGGTAGAAGCATAAGTGTGACCTTTGATTTTTGTGTCCAGAATATCACTGATAAAATATATATGTAGATAAGGTTACATGAGTATTTCTTCCACCATTTCTGGGAGCAATATTTTGAGGACGTATAAATTAGTGTTGGGGGTACAAATAGGTTTACCCTGTGTCTATGAATATAGAGATAATGCATGAATAGACCATAATGTGAATAAATAATATAACTGATTCCAACTTTAAATAATGGATTGAATTGATATCTGAAAATATACAGGAAATCTTATATTGATATACATACATTCATTCCAACGAATTATACATCTAATGGTAATATTAGGGTTATGGTTTATCAGGAAGAGTGTGTGAGTTTTGCTATTATGGTTGAAGGGACACGCGAGATGCAGGTTGGCTAGCCTAGATTATTATGTTTACCCGGAATTTATCAAAGCCACAAACAGCCACGGCTGTGTGAGGGAAAAGCCGACTTCTTCTGTAGGTCATGGAGATGTGAGCATATAGGGGCTACCTAGTGGAACCCAAACTCCTCATCAAATTCAGTACACAGCATTGGCCATATTACCAATTAAACATCCAAAACTGATGGCCCCCAGAGGGGTATCTAGATCCTCAAATTCTGCGTGGCCTTTCTAACTTCGGCAAGTGCTCAAAAGGGTGAAAGAAAATTCCCCAATGTGGAGGCTTTTTCCCTCCTTCGCTCAAATCCTGAACTATGCTTTCCAATACATCCTCACCCTCTGCCATCTGCTCCAGATGCTCTGCTGTCAATCCCACCTCAGCAACCTGACTTCTCCCCTCCAATAACTAGACCAAATACCCAAATCTCTTCCAATTCTCAGACCATTGCCCCCTTGCTTGTACCATGTACTGAGGAACTCCTCTCTTCTCCTGTCAGTGTCCGCACCAGGTCCCAACAGGTCCTCTTACCAGCTAACCCAAAGCTCAAACAGGCTGAGGAGAGCCCTCATACCCCTATCAAAGATGTAATAAAAATGGCCTTTAAAGTTGCTTTGTCAACACTGAAAACAGGTCACTAAGAATTTAAAGTCCCTCACAGGCTTTTTGAGGTACTCAGTCCCATCATCCCCTCTCTCTACCTGTTCTACTGCTCGAGTTTCTGTTTCTAGGAAAATCCAAACCCCTTTCCCTTTATTCTTTTACATATCTCCTTCCTCATTTTCAGATCCACGGAGCTGCTCTCACCCCCCACCTTCCACGTCTTCCCCCTCTGTACCAGGACCACAGAAAAGTCTTAACTGACCTTCTCCAGAAGTCTTCACCATGGCTGACTTTAGGACTTTCAGCAAAAGAGTCCCTATGAAAGAGTTCAATGTAGATAAACTTCCTCTTTTCTTGTTGCCATGTTCTACTTGCCACTGGCTAGAAAAATCAACACTCCAAAGCTAGACACCCCCTTACTATTTTTTCACAAAATATGTGAACAAGGCACCTGGCCTTGTGGTGGAGCTCCACCGAGATGTCTACATTTCTAAAATAAAGAAGTTACCAAACTGGGCTCCATGGTAACAGCTGGCAGGGAGAAAAAAAAGAGAAGACAAAAGCTCTCCACCTCCCAGGTGTCCTTAAAAAGTTAACTTGCCCAGAACAGAGAAAATAAAACAGAAACAAAAACTGCTTTTTGTGAACTTCTGCAGACTGTAAACTTCTGAGCCCATTTTTTTACCTGTTGGGTATAATATTCTGAAACTACGTAAACTTGGGGTGCAGGGGATTAATTGATTACAACAGAAGCAATGCCCTCTAATTCCGTTTGCAACCAAATCGGAATGTTTCCCTAGCTTCCGTGCTATCTTAGGTGCCTTGCCTTTTCTGTCCCTACAACAGTATAATTCTATATTCTTAAACATTGTTTATGTGTTCATAAAATGGTCAACAGATGTGGTTAATTATGTAATGGTGCAGATATTTCCCAGAGTGCTCTAGCATCATGCAGGCTCATTTAAAAATCAAATAGGGGGGCATAAAATCCGGTTCCCCCAGGAACCTCTATCCCTCACTATAGCCATCCTATTTAAAATAGGAGTTGCTGCAGGGGTGTGTACAGGAACCACTGCTCTGGTCCATAGAACACAACAAATGACTCAATGAGAAGCAGCAATAGACCAAAACTTAAAGATATACGAAACCTCCACCACAGCTTTACAGGAATCTTTAACCTCACTCTGTGAAGTAGTTTTGCAGAACAGGCGACAGTGGGACCTCCTCTTCATGAGAGAAGGGGCCCTTGTGCTGCATTGAGAGAAGAATGTTGTTTTTATGCCGACAATACTGGAGTTGTAAAAGAATCTATGAGTAAATTAAGAAAATGCCTTAAAGTGCGTCAACAAGAGACAGAGGCCCAAAAAGGGTGGTTTGAGTCTTGGTTCACACAGACTCCGTGGTTAACTACACTTTTATCAGCCTTGACCGGTCCATTAATAATCCTCATTTTATTGCTAACTGTAGGGCCCTGTTTGCTCAACCGTGTAGTTTCCATTCTCCAAGTTCAAATTGGACAAGTTAAACTTATGGTAATCAGACAACAATATACCCCACTAGCAGACATAAAATGTGACACCCAACAATGATCACTTTTATGATTAAAAGTAACCAGAACAAGAAGTGGGGAATGAAAGGTTGATAAAATAGGTACTTGTCACTTCATGTTTTTCTGTATGCTTAACCAAACACTGTTGAAATCTTGAGAACTGTTTGCTAATCTTGTTCCCAGAATGTCATGTCCTCGACTGCAAAACAGCAGAATGTACTACCTCACACATTTGCACGCAAACCACCCACTTGCACTGACCCATCAATTAACTTCCCGCCCTGCCCTCACAAGGAAAGTATATAAGCTCTGCTTAAGCTGTTCTCAGGGCTCTCTGCTAAATTCAAGTGAGCTCTGAGCTGCAGCATGCTGGACCTCCAATAAACACTTTGCTCTTGCATGAGACAGTCTTTTGGTGGTCTCTTCCTCCAACGCTCACCCGACCTTTACATTGGTACAATCAAAAGTGTGACTTTGCTTTCTGTGTCCAGAATATTACTGTGATAAAATGTATATGCAGGTCAGATGACATGAGTATTTCTGGGAGGAATATTTTGAAGACATATAAATTAGTATTTGGGGTATAAAGAGGTGTACCCTGTGTCTATTGATATAGAGATAATGCATGAATAGACAATACTGTGTATAAATAATATAACTGGTTCCACTTTAAATAATGGATTGAATTGATATCTGAAAATATATAAGAAATCATATATTGATATACAATCATTCATTCCAACCAGTTATACATCTAATGGTAACATTAGGGTTATGGTTCATCATGTAGGGTGTGTGAGATTTTCTTTAAAAGTAATTATGGAAATAAAAAAAAATGTGTTTGGAAAGAAGTCTCATGAAAAGACCAGTAAAGAAACATGGAGGAATATATGTGTTCTGAAGTAGAAAGTGATTGAAAGTGAAACAAATGCCTAAAACTTTGTGAACTTGTGGATGAAATATATATCCAATTATGTGCATAAACTAAAAAAATAGTAATGTACCAGTGTTGAAAAAAATGAACTTCAAAATACACATCATGTTCCATAGGAGTCTGCTTGCATTGATGTTAAACTGGGTCAGTTACTGTAGAAATATTAGGATTTGTATACACCATTCACTGAAGTTAGTTTTCAGTAGTAGGAAACAAATATGTATTCCAGGTGGATGAATATTTCTGAGAATAATCTTGTGAAAAGAAGATTATAAATCCACATACATGAATATGAATGAATTTAGGAAATGTATAATAAGACACATATATTACATATTTTGAAAAATCTGGAGAGTATATATATATATATATATATATATATATATATATATATATACACAAACACCCACAGATATTAAAAAGTAGCACTATATTCCAATTGAAATTCACCATTAAGTATTATCATTCACAGATCAAAAATATTCATTTTACTGAACATGGATTTATGTGTAATGTTGTTCAGCTAGGAAGCTCACCCATAGGTTGAATTTTCAGTTCCAATGCGTTCTCTTTTCTAATATCTACAATGATGGACACAATGGGATACACAGACAGAGAAACACTTGCATTGTCAAATGACTTACTAGAAACAGTTTACTCCAAACCAAACAAACCTCATTTTCTACCTATTCTCAGAACATGAGACAAAAGCACAAACCCACACCCACACCCACAAAGGCACCTCCTTTCCCCAAGTAGGTCTGTGACTATCTGGAGTGTCCTCTGACTGTGGGACATTCTAGGTTACCACAAAATGCCTGTCCTGTCTCAGATCTTGCGTCCTTGGCCAACTCACTGAAGTTGTCAGGAGCCAGCGGTGAGCCACTACCTTCTTTCTCAGGAAAGGACCAAATTCAGAGCTTTCCTGCAATTTGACCATCCTAAAATCAGTAGGTACCAAGAAAGACTGACTCTGTCTTAGGGAAATCCAAAAAGTGAGACCACTGGGACTGGGACTGAGACTGGCACTGCCACTGTTTGACTGGCTTCCTGGATCCCAAGTTCAGAGAGTTCCATCACCAAGGAAGTGACGTGAGGTCACTTCCTTCAGGAACTGAATGAGTTCACTGCCTTTGCAACCACTTTGTCTTAAGAGTTGCTTCCAAGGTTCCAATGAGATGGAGGCTGCCCCTGCTTCATGTGACAGTTTCACAAGTTAGAATGGTATATCAACCATAGGCACCCGGGAACAGCTCTCCACACAGGTCTCATTTGGCCCATCTTCTCTACATTAAGAATAGAGAGGCTGATGCAGACACAACCCTTCACCATGACCAGTGGTTTTCCATGGAATCTGACTTTTGCTCTCTCATGTCCTTCAGAGGTGCCTACATCTTCTCCACGGATTATTTCTGCATGGACCTTTGAGGTTCTCAGCAGGGGGAAGATCCCCTACATTCCTGTATTGTAAGACCAACTCTGTCCCTGCTCTTCTGTAAAGTTAGATTGAGGTAACAATGTATGGTTAGGGTTAATAACGTGTTTGATTTTGGTTAGGAATCATTCTGCTGAATGAATTATGGTATTGAGAACCTGCGATATGTATGAGAATATATTGGTGAAATATATGTATAAAAACAGAAATCTAAGTAACATTTGAAGACCAGAAGGGCATTTGGACCTTGATTGGGATACTTAGGTTTGAATAAATCGATTTACAATGGCATAGAACCTTGTACCTTGGATAATTGAATGTAGAAGTGAACATCCCATCAAAAAGGAAAGTCGGTAGTAAAAGGTTAATAAAATAGGTACTTGTCACTTCCTGTTTTTCTGTATGCTTAACAAAACACTGTTGAAATCTTGAGAACTGTTTGCTAATCTTGTTCCCAGAATGTGCTGTCCCCAACTGCCAAAGTGTAGAATGTACTCCCTCACCCGGTTGCATGCAAACTGCCCACTCGCGCTTACCCATCAGTAAACTTCCCTCCCTGCCCTCTCCAAGGAAAGTATATAAGCTCTGCTTAAACTGTCCTCAGGGCTCTCTGATCTATTCAATTCAGCTCCGAGCCCCAGCATTCTGGACCCCCAATAAACCCTTTGCTGTTGCATGAGACAGTCTCTTGGTGGTCTCTTCCTTCGATGCTCGCCCGACATTTACATATGGAGGTTCCACCGAGTTCCGGCAGCGGCGGACAAGAGACCCTAACGGGCTCCTCTCTGGGTAAGTAAGGCGCCTCTTTCTACTTTTAGTTTTAAGGTTAGGGCTTGGCAAAATGGCTGTCGATGAAGATTGTGAGCTCTCTCTGACGGTGGCTGACACACGTGTCACAGAGCCACAGGCCACGTCCCTGGGTGATGCCCCAAAAGACTCAGGAAATCGAGGAACAACAGTCTCCTCGACTCAGGATATTTTGTTTCGGATTCGGTATTGCCAGCCCATCGGGTTTTGCTGGCTACTCAGTCCTGATCTCAGTTTTGAATGTCCATTGCTTGTCTTTATTGACTTGTCTTGTCTGTGTCATGTGCCATTGCATTCACTGTTTTTGTATCTTTCATTATGGAACACAGCACTTCAATGCCCCTGTCCCTGAATCTTGATCACTGGACCAAAGTTCACTTAAGGGCTCAGAATCTTTCTTTTTCACTAAAATGCCGCACCTGCCAGACTCTCTGTGCCTCAGAATGGCCCACCTTTGAAGTCGGATGGCCCCAAAAAGGATCTTTCTACTTCCCACTAATTTAAAAATCAGAGATATTGTCTTTCAGCCAGGCACACATAGCCATCTGGATGAACAGCTGTATATCTTAACTTGCAGGACCTCTGCAAATCTCCTCCTCCATGGTTGAAGCCTTTTCTTGCCCCTGCCCCCGCTCATACTCCTTCCCCCATGATCTATTAAACCCTCTGCTCCTCCTCCTCCTCCACCCTCTGTTCTCCCTGAGTCACAAGGTTTGACTCTACTGGACTCTCCTCCCCCTCCTTATTTCCTGCCCTCATCCCCCAACCCCCAACACCCTCTAAGTGATTCCCATGCAGCTGACTCAGCCTCTCCACCATTGGAGGAAGCTAAGCTGTCCCAGATAACCCCCGCGGCACACACAGCCCTTCCTCCCCAGGAGGAAGCTGGCCCAGCTAAGGGAACTCGCTGGTGGTGAATGTTTGAAAACCCTGGAACTCCCGTGAATCTCCCCCTATGTCCCTATGGGCCAATGATTGACGAAGGCCATGGGGGGAAAATGCAAGCCTACCAATCTTGGCCTTTCTCCTATTCAGACCAATATAACTGGAAAAATAACAATCCCCCTTTATCCGAGGACTTCACCCGGCTCACAGGTCTGGTTGAGTCATTGATGTTTTCACACCCATCTACTTGGGATGACTGTCAACAACTCCTAGGGACTCTCTTTATGACAGAGGAACAAAAAAGAATCCTCCTGGAAGCTAGAAAAAAATATCCTCGGACTAGATGTGAGAACGACACATCTTCCCAACATAATCAAAGCTGGCTTTCACTTGAACCAACCCAACTGGGACCCCAACACCTTTGAAGGTAGAAAGCATCTGTCCACTTATCACTGGGTTCTAATAGTGGGTATTCGAGTGACCGCTAGGTGACCAAATAATTTGGCCAAGGTAAGAGAGACTATTCAAGGGCCTGATGAATCTTTCTCTATGCTTCTAGAGAGAATTATGGAGACATATAGGAGATATACTCCTTTCGATCCTCAGGCAGAGGATCAAAAGGCATCTGTCACAATGGCCTTTATTGGGCAAGATGCCCTGGATATTTAAAGAAAGTTAAAATGCTTAGATGGATTACAAGATATGACTTTGAGAGATTTAGTCAGAGAAGCCTAGAAAGTATACTATAAGAGAGAAACTGAGAAAGAGAAGGGAGCAAAGGGAGGATAAAAGAAACATAAGACAGACTAAGGAGTTGACTAAGGTCCTGGTCACAAAAACAAAAGGTCCAGAAATTAAGAAACAGGGAGACAGGAAGGGATACCTGGGCCCACTCCAGAGGACCCCCTGGTCTTAGATCAATGTGCCTACTGTAAAGAAAAAGGACATTGGGTCAAAGAGTGCTCTAGAAAGAGACAGCCACGCCAGCCAGCCATTCTGACTCTGGAGGATGACTAAGAAAGTCAGGGCTCAGATCCCCTCCCCGAGCTCTTGGTAACTTTTAAAGTGGATTGGACCCCAGTAAACTTTGAATTGGATACAGGGGCAATATACTAAGCCCTTAAGGCCCCATTGGGCCCTCTATCAAATAAAAGGTCTCTAGTTCAAGGCGCTAATGGCAGTAAATATCGGGCTTGGACAACTAAGAGGACCGTGGACCTGAGGAAACAAAAAATCCATCACTCCTTCCTAGTAATCCCAGAATGCCTGGCCCCATTGATGGGCAGAGATCTGCTCACCAAGCTCCGGGCGAAAATAAGTTTTAACCCTAAAGGCCCCCATGTGGAATTTCTAAATCTTTCAGTAAAAACTCCTATAGTCATGGCTCTAACTATGTCAGTAGAAAATGCACAACAACTCACTCACCTTGGTTCAAAGAAACTGCAGGTATTTCTGAAGTATCAAGAACAGAGTTTTCCACTAACAGACTCACTGAAAAAAGAAATAACTCAATGGGTATAAAACGCCTGCCTGGTCCATCAATTGGTTAATGCTTACCCTTCCAAACTTCCTGTAGGAAAGCACCTGCAAGGAACCAGACATGGACAATTCTGGGAAGTGGACTTTACTAAAATTAAGCCAGAAAAGTGTGGACATAAATATTTTCTTGTCTTTGTAGATACATTTTCAGGATAAATTGAAGCCTTCCCCACAAATAGAAAAAAAAAAAAAGAAAAGTAACAGTGCAAATCGTGGTTAAGAAGATCCTGGAAGATATTTTTCCAAGATACAGCCTGCCTAAGGTAATGGGGTCTGATAATGCACTGGCGTTCATGGCCCAAGTAAGTCAGGGGTTAGCCAGGAACCTGGGGATTAATTGGAAGTTATATTTTGCTTATAGACCCCAGAGTTCAGGACAGGTAGAAACAATGAATACAACCATTAAAGAGACCTTAATGAAATTAAGCTTAGAGACCAGCATAAAAGATTGGACTATGCTCCTGCCTATGCAATGTTTCATGCAAGAAATACTCCCTCTGTTTTTTTGAGTAACCTCACCCCCTGTGGAATTCTCTATGGTGCACCTCCGCCAGTAAAGGACCTAACCCCAACTCTAAGACCCAACCATCCCTTCCACACCCCCTTGCTTGACAGACTTAAAGCTCTTGAAGAACTCAGCGATAAATGTGAAAACAGCTGGCCACTGCCTTCCAAACTGGTGACGAGGGGACTCCACATCAATATCAAAAAAGAGACTTCATCTACATAAGACAACATCATGTGTCATCCCTGGAACCCAGCTGGAAACGACCATACTAGGTGCTACTTATAATACCTACAGTGGTAAAGGTAGACAGAATCACTTCCTGAATTCATGCCTCTCATCTCAAGCCTGCGCCCTGTCCAGACTCTGGCTGGAAACTGTAAAAGACTGGTAACACTTTCAAATTGCGTATTTGCTGTGTGGATAAGGCTATAGACTCGCCCCTTGGCCACAAGTAGTCCTAACCCTCATTATCCCGTTCCGCAGCCATGGCTGATCATAAATCCTACTGGAAAAGAAGTATAATCTATCTCGAATACAACCCTCTTAGGGCCCTAGTGGCTATCTCTCCACCCAGACATTTGTCAGCTGGCTATAGGTCTTTCGTATTGGGATATCCCTGATGAAGGGGTTTCCACTAAAATTCCATTAAATCCCTTCTGTATCATAGATAATGGAAACAAACATTATGAATGTAGGGACACGTGAGCCAGATGCAGGTTGGCTAGCCTAGATTACTATGTTTGTCTGTCAGACTATCAACGCCACAAACAGTCACGGCTGTGTGGAGAAAAAGCTGACTTCTTCTGTAAGTCATGGGGATGTGAGCATACAGGGGCTGCCTGATGAAACTCAAACTCCACATCAAATTCAGGACACAGCATTGACCATATTACCAATTAGATAACCAAAACCGATGGCCCCCAGAGGGGTCTCTAGATCCTCAAATACTGCGTGACCTTTTTAACTTCTGCAAGTGCTCAAAAGGGTGAAAGGAGATTCCCCTATGTGGAGGTCTTTTCCCTCCTTCTCTCACATCCTGAACTATGCTTATCCAATAGATCCTCACCTTCAGGCTTTTGCTCCAGACTCTCTGCTGTCACTCCCAATTCAGCAACCTGATTTCTCCCCTCCAATTATTTGATCAAAAATCCAAAACTCCGCCGGTTCTCAGATCATTGTCCCCTTGCTTGTAGCAGGTACTGAGGTACCCCTCCACCCGCTCACTCCTCTCTTCTCCTGTCCGTGCCCACACGTTTATTATTACCAGCTAACCCAAAGCTGAAACCAGCTGAGGAGAGCTCTCACACCCCTATCAAAGATGTAATGAAAATGGCCTTTAAATTTGCTTTGTCATCACTGAATACAGTTTACTAAGAATTTAAAGTCCTTCACATGCATTTTGGGATACTCACTTCCGTCTTCCCCTCTGCTCTACCTGTTCTACTGCTCAAGTTTTTGTTTCTAGGAAAATCCCAAACCCCTTTCTCATTATTCTTTTACATCTCTGCTTCTTCATTCTCAGATCCTCGGAGCTGCTCTCAGCCCCACCTTCCCTGTCTTCCCCCTCTGTACCAGGCCCACAGAAAAGCCTTAACTGACTTTGTAGAGAAGTCTTTACCATGGCTGACTTTAGGACTTTCAGCAAAAAAGTCCCTATAAAAGAGTTAAATGTAGATAAAATTCCTCTTTTCATGTTGCCTTGTTCTACTTGGCCACTGGCTAAAAAAATCAGCACTCCGAAGCTATACACCCCCTTACTTGTTTTTCACAAAATATGTGAACAAGGCCTCTGGCCATCAGCTGGGTCTTCACAGAGTTGGCTACATTTCTAAGATAAAGAAGTTACCAACTGGGCTCTGGGGTAACAGCTGGTTGGGGGAAAATAAGAAATGGAAGAAAAAGCTCTCCTTCTCAAAGGTGTCCTTGAAAAGTTAACTTGCCCAGAACAGAGGAAAAAAAAGAAACAAAAACTGCTTTTCTGAACTTCTGCAGACTGTGAACTTCTGAGCCCTTTCCTTTACATGTTGGGTTCAAAATTCTGAAACTACCTAAACTTGAGTTTCAGGGGATTAATTGATTCCAACAGAAGCAATGCCCTCTGAAATCGGTTGCAACCAAATAGGACGGTTTCCCAGTCTTTGGTGCTATCTTAGGTGCCTTGACTTGTCCGTCCCTACAACAGCATAATTCTATATAATTAAACATTGTTTATGTTTTAAAGAAATGGTCAACAGATGTGATTAATTGTGTAATTGTGCAGATGTTTCCCAGGGTGCTCTATCATGATGCAGGTTCATTTGAAGATCAAATAGGGGGGCATACAACCCGGTTCCACTGGGAAAATATATCCCTCACTTTAGCCATCTCATTAGGAATAGGAGTTGCTGCATGGGTGGGCACAGGAACCACTGCCCTTGTCCATGGGACACAACAAATGACCCAAATAGAAGCAGCAATCGACCAAAACTAAGATTTTAGAAATGTCCATCAGAGCTTTGCATGAATCTTTAACCTCTCTCTCTTAAGTTGTTTTATAGAACAGTCAAGAGAAACAAAACACACACACACACACACACACACACACACACACACACACACACACAGAGACAAAAAAAGTAGCAATAAATATGTCTATCAAAATTCATCATAAAATATATATCATGCACAGATCCAAAAATATACATTTTACTGAACATGGATTTATGTGTAATGTTGTTCAACTAGGAAGCTCACCCATAGGTTGAATATTCAGTTCCAACATGGTTTAGTAGGGGTGATATCTTCTCACAATTTGCATCTGCCAAGTCAGCCACCTCACAAGAATGTACGTGTGGTACCAGGTAGAATTCTATTTATGCATATAGAAATGCATGTGCTGAATAGGCTACAGAGAAAGGGAGACAGGAATTCACATATTTGTTAACTTTAAAAACACATGGAGAACTATTTCAATTAAAAATTCACTAGATTTAAACAGCTTCCCTTTATCATGCAAAAGACAAGTCCAACTATACACCATGCATCCTCTGAAGTGCTTGTATTTCTATTCTGTTTGGGTTATTTTTCTCCATCATATTAGGATAAGTAGTCAGAGTCTGGTAGGTTATGGGTTAGTGTCAGGGATTCAGTATTTCAAATGAAAAATAGGAAATGGAATCCAATGTGTATGCAAATATATGCTACACATAAATGTTCCCACTCTCATCCAGAACAATGCTTTAACATTACCTTCGACTCAAGTAAGACACAATTAGAGGAGAAGAGTTAGAAAATCTGTGAACACCTATCTGGAATGGAAAATCCTCCAGATTTCACATCTCTGGAGGTGGTAGAGGAGTTTCTAAAAGTAAGGGACATGGTAAACACTCCACAAACTTGGACCTCTGCTGGCCTAAAGACTTTATAAGAATCCTCCTCTGAGGTTGGCACTTGAAATATATGTTGTTGTCAGGAGCTTTATCTTCCTTAGTAGTGAGACCATAAAAGATGGGTCTGCATCCATGTCACCTGGAGGACATGGTTACTTATTTTCCAATGAAAATGAGGCAGTAGTGCTGAATTCTCTCTTTGTAGGTAAACTGTGGCTACTGAGGCCTAAGTGTCTCCCCTTGTGGACTGTGAAGCCATATTGTCATCCTCCAGTTTTCGTGATGTTTCTTGCTGCTGCACTGGGAGTTTGGTATTTGCTTCACCAAATACAACGAGTTCAAATGGGACACAGTGCTGGAGGGATTTTTGTCAAGTGTGTTGGGCAGAGTCTGCAGGTGAATGCACCAACCAGGGTTCTATCAAACGTAGCTTGCCCCCTTGAAAATAGAAACATGATTGTGAACATTGCCCTGAAACCTCTCCATATAAACAGATGCCTTTACATATATGGGTCTCCTGGCTGCACCATGTCAGTCCCAAGCCATTTGGAAGCCAATGGAAGATCCACATGCCCCAACCACAGATGTTTTATCACACACTTTCATAACACTGCTCTAGGCCCACTACTCAGCAGGCTCCAACTTACTGGCATCTCCATTCTGCACCATTTTTTAAAAACCCTGTCAATCAAGGCACTGTCTGGTATACTCATAATCAACAACAGGACATCCAAAGGTACTCCAGTGCCAGATGGTCATGGGAGTTTCAAAAATTTCAATGTAATTATCTAGCAATTTTTCACGGATGAAGTTGGAGGAACTGTGAGTTTCAATTCATTCAGGAACCATTAAATGGTGAGGAAGGTAATTTGAAAGAAAGATATGGAACACTCTCACAGGCAAGGCTTCCCAAAGAGTGGCCAAAAGGTCACATGAAGCCAAGCCCATTGAGGTCTACAATGTGAAGTCCATGTGTGTTTTGAATCTCAATTATGGCTGCCAAGTCTTAAAGAAAAATAACATGTGATATTTTGGCTGAGATTCCCAGTGCTTTATGCAAAGCCACACTGGGCCTAGATCTCAGGTTCCAGGGGCAACTCTCATGCCTGGCCACCTAAAATCTGAACACAATTCATGGCAATACTTCTCTGAGGTCAGTTTCAGAGCTCAGTCTCTAAGGGGAATCACACCAGAGTTCAAGCCCTGGTGGACCCAGTCAACTCTTTCAAACGCGACTTAAAGGAGAACAATTAAAACCAAAACACTCCCACATGGTCCTCATCTTCTTTCATATAGACACTCATCATAACCTCTGGCTGGAGAATTCCATGAGGGGTGCAGCCCAAGACAGTATCCAAAATGAGCTTCCTTGCACCTCATTTGCCTAACTTCAGGGTGGCCTGGATACACTTCCTGTGAACCAGGAGTGATCAAATAGGCCTGCCATTAATAATGTTTTGCTTCTCCAATTTGAGGCCTTCTGACTGTGGGGTTGAGATTCTTTATGTGAATTGGATTCATGAAAAAGCCAAGCACCTCTGCAGAGATTTGAAGAACTCATTTGACCCAAAAGATCCCTATTCTCACTTAATGGATTTCAGGAACCTAACTGAGGAAGGCAATAGAATTCATTCACAATGACTGAACTTTTTGCCATTTTGGTTATGGATGCAAACATGGGATCTTTCTTTAGATCCATCAGGTGCTGAGAATCTAAGCCACAGTCTCACACAGGTCCAAGAGGCTCATTCAGACACATCCCTTTCCAAAGCAATTAACAAAAGAGCCACAGGTGATGCCCATTCATTTCCATTTGAAAACTGTTTTCTTCAGGCTTCACAAAGAGGTGTCCTGAGGCAAAGACCTTCCTGACATTCAGGGCAACAGAACAATAGGTAAGCAAAATGCCCATACAGGGTATATCCACTTAGACTTTCCTGGTAACACTGATATCTGAGTTTTCTGAGATGCTGGCCATTCCCTTCAGCTATCCAGTACATGGCCATGTCACAGACCTTGGAGTTGGTACATATATTGGACACAAAACCATGAGCCTATTCTGGATAGTGGCCAGAATTCAGGAAGAAAACATGGACTTTGGAAGGTAGTAGGTATTGCCCATCCATAAGGCAAGCCCAACTCCATTCATAAATTCGGCAGGATAAAGTTAATCAAAAGGGATAAAGAGGGACACTACATACTGCTCAAGGGAACCATACACCAACAAGACATAACAATCATAAATATATATGCGACAAACAATGGTGCAGCTATGTTCCTCAAACAAACTCTACTCAACTTCAAGAGTCTAATAGACCACCATACGATAATCATGTGAGACTTCAACACACCTCTCACACCACTGGACAGATCTTCCAAACAAAAGTTGAATAAGGAAACTATAGAACTCAATAACATAATTAATAACCTAGACTTCATTGACATATATAGAATATACCACCCAACATCAAGCAGTTACACATTTTTCTCAGAAGCACATGGATGCTTCTCAAAAATAGATTATATATTATGTCACAGGGCAACTCTTACACAATATAAAGGAGTAGAGATAATGCCATGCGTCTTATCTGATCATAATGGAATGAAATTGAAAATCAACGATAAAAGAAGTAAGGAAAAATCATGCATCACTTAGAGAATGAACAATAGGTTACTGAATGATCAATGGGTTATAGAAGACATCAAGGAGAAAATTAAAAAATTCTTAGAGGTAAATGAAAACACAGACACAACATATTGGAATCTATGGGACACATTGAAAGTAGTTCTAAGAGGAAAATTTATTGCTTGGAGTTCATTCCTTAAAAAAAGAAAAAACCAACAAATAAATGATCTAATAGTTCATCTCAAAATCCTAGAAAAAGAAGAGCAAAACAACAGCAAAAGAAGTAGGAGGCAAGAAATAATTAAAATCAGAGCTGAAATTAATGAAATCGAAACAAAAGAAACAATTGAAGAAATTGACAAAACTATAAGTTGGTTCCTTGAAAAAATAAATAAAATCAACAGACCCTTAGCCATGCTAATGAAGAGAAGAAAAGAGAGAACTCAAATTACTAACATACGGGTGAAAAAGGCAATATCACAACAGACACTTCAGAAATACAGAAGATTATCAGAAATTATTTTGAATCCTTATACTCCAATAAAATAGAAGTTAGTGAAGGCATCGATAAATTTCTTAAGTCATATGATCTGCCCAGATTGAGTCAGGAGGATATTGACAACCTAAACAGACCAATATCAATTGAGGAAATAGAAGAAACCATCAAAAGACTACCAACTAAGAAAAGCCCAGGACCGGATGTGTATACAGCAGAGTTTTACAAAACCTTTAAAGAGGAACTAATACCAATACTTTTCAAGTTATTTCAGAAAATAGAAAAAGAGGGAGAACTTAAAATTCATTCAATGAGGCCAATATCACCCTGATTCCTAAACCAGACAAAGACATTTCAAAGAAACAAAACTACAGACCAATATCTCTAATGAATCTAGATGCAAAAATCCTCAATAAAATTCTGGCGAATCAAATACAAAAACATATTTAAAAAATTGTGCAACAAGATCCAGTAAGATTCATCCCTGTGATACAACGCTGGTTCAATACACGGAAATCAATAAATGTTATTCACCACATCAATAGACTTAAAAATGTGAACCATATGATCATCCCGATAGATGCAGAAAAAGCATTTGACTAAGTACAGCATCCCTTTATGTTCAAAACTCTAGAAAAACTACGGATAACAGGAACATACCTCAAAATTGTTAAAGCAATCTATGCTAAGCGTCAGGCTAGCATCATTCTGAATAGAGAAAAACTGAAGCCATTCCCTCTAAAATCAGGAACAAGATAGGGATGCCCTCTCTCAACACTTCTGTCGAATATTTTTCTCGAAACACTGGCCAGAGCATTAGACAAATGAAAGAAATTGAAGGCATAAAAATAGGAAAAGAAGAACTTAAATTATCACTATTTGCAGATGAGATGATTCTATACCTAGCAGATCCAAAAGGGTCTACAAAGAAACTATGAGAGCTAATAAATGAATTCAGTAAAGTGGCAGGATATAAAATCAACACGCATAAATCAAAGGCATTCCTATATATCAGTGACAAATCCTCTGAAATGGAAATGAGGACAACCACTCCATTCAGAATATCCTCAAAAAAAAAAAAATACTTGGGAATCAACCTAACAAAAGAGGTGAAAGTCTTATACAATGAAAACTACAGAACCCTAAAAAGATAAATAGAAGAAGATCTTAGCAGATGGAAAAATATGCCTTGTTCATGAATAGGCAGAACTAACATCATCAAAATGGCAATATTACCAAAAGTTCTCAATAGGTTTAATGCAATGCCAATCAAAATCCCAAGGTCATTTCTTGTAGAAATAGATAAAGCAATCATGAAATTCATATGGAAAAATAAAAGTCCCAGACTAGCAAAAACAACTCTAAGCAGGAAGTGTGAATCAGGCGGTATAGCGACACCAGACCTGAAACTATACTATAGAGCACTAGTAACAAAAACAGCATGGTACTGGTACCAAAACATTCGGGTGGACCAATGGTACAGAATAGAGGACACAGAAACCAATCCACAAAACTACAACTATCTTATATTTGATAAAGGGGCTAAAAGCATGAAATAGAGGAAGGATAGCATCTCCAACAAATGGTGCTGGGAAAACTGGAATTCCATATGTAACAAAATGAAACTGAATCCCTTTCTCTCACTATGCACAAAGGGTAACTCAAAATGGATCAAGGAGCTTGATATCAAATCAGAGACACGGCGTCTGATAGAAGAAAAAGTTTAATATGATCTACATACTGTGGGGTCGGTCTCCAAATTTCTCAATAGGACACCCATAGCACAAGAGTTAATAACTAGAATCAACAAATGGGACTTACTCAAACTAAAAAGTTGTTTCTCAGCAAAAGAAACAATAAGAGAGTTAAATAGGGAGCCTACGTCCTGGGAACAAATCTTCACTCCTCACACTTCAGACAGAGCCCTAATATCCAGAATATAAAAAGAACTAAAAAAATTAGACAATAAGATAACAAATAACCCAATCAACAAATGGACCAAGGACCTGAACAGATATTTCTCAGATGAGGTCATACAATCAATAAACAAGTACATGAAAAAATCCTCACCATCTCTAGCAGTCAGAGAAATACAAATCAAAACAACCCTAAGATACCATCTCACTCCAGTAAGATTGGCAGGCATTAGGAAGTCAAACAACAACAAGTGCTGGCGAGAATATGGGGAAAAGGGTTCACTTGTACATTGCTGGTGGGACTGCAAATTGGTGGAGCCAATTTGGAAAACATTATGAAGATTTCTTGGAAAGTTCGGAAAGGAACCACCATTTTAACCAGCTATTCCCCTACTTGGTATATTCCCTAAAGACCTAAAAAGAGCACACTATAGGGACACTGCTACATCCATGTTCATAGCTGCACAAATCACAATAGCAAGACTGTGGAACCAACCTTGATGCCCTTCAATAGACGAATGGATAAAAAAATATGGCATTTATACACAATGGAGTATTACTCTGCATTAAAAAATGACAAAATCATAGAATTTGTAGGGAAATAGATGGCATTAGAGCAGATTATGCTAAGTGAAGCTCGCCAATCCCTTAAAAAAATGCCAAATGTCTGCTTTGTTATTAGGAGAGTAACGAAGAACAGAGTAGAGACGAAGAGCATGAGAAGAAGATTAATATTAAACAAGGATGAGAGGTGGGAGACAAAGAGAGAGAAGGGAAATTGCATGGAAATGGAAGGAGACCCTCAGGGGTATAGAAAATTACATATAAGAGGAAGTGAGGGGAAAGGGGAAAAATATAAGGGGGAGAAATGAATTACAATAGAGGGGGTAGAGAGAGAAGAGGGGAGGGGAGGGGGGAGGGGGGATAGTTGAGGATAGAAAAGGCAGCAGAAAACAACAGACACTAGTATGGCAACATGTAAATCAATTGATGTGCAACTGATGTGATTCTGCAATCTGTATACGGGGTAAAAATGGGAGTTCATATCCCACTTGAATCAAAGTGTGAAATATGATATATCAAGAGCTATGTTATGTTTTGTACAACCAGCAATAAAAATTAATTAAAAAAATAAAATAAAATAAATTCGGCAGGATGAATGCTGGGAAGCTTTCTACTAGACAGGACACATGCATTGTTGCATTCTCTTTTCTCACGTCTACAACCACGGACACTGTGGAATACACAGACATAGAAACACTGACCTTGTCAAACGACTTACTAGAAACAGTTCACTCCAAACCAACAAACCGCCTTTCCTACCTATTCTCAGAACATGAGACAAAACCACAAACCCACACTCAGAAAGACACCTCCTTCCCCCAAGTAGGTTTGTGATTCTCCAGAGTATCCTCTGAATGGTGGGTTATACTATGTTCTCCCGAAATGGCCTGTCCTATCTCTGATATGGTTTCCTTGGCCAACTCTGTGAAGTTGTCATGAAAAATTGTTGAGCCACTACCTGCTTTCTCAGGATAAGTCCCTCTTCAGAGCTCTCCTGGCATTTGGCCATCCTCACATCAGTAGGTACCAAAAAAGACTGACTTTGTCATTGGTAAATCCTAACAAGTGAGCCCACTGGGACTGGGATTGGGACTCTCTAAGTGCCTGGCTTCTTGGATACCATGTTCAGAGAGTTCATTCACCAAGGAAATGAGGTATGTCACATTGTTTGGAAGTGAATGAGGTCACTTCCTTGGCAACCCCTTTGTACTAACAGTTGCTTCGAAGGGTCCCATGAGATGAAGGCTGCCCCTACTTCCTGTGACACTTTCACAAATTTCAATGGTATATCATCCATAGGCACCCGGGAACAGCTCTCCACACAGGCCTGGTTTGGTCCATCTTCTCTACAATAGGAAGAGAGAGGCTGATTCAGACACATCCCTTCATCCTGATCAGGTTGTTTGCCATGGAAGATGACTTTTGCTCTCTCAGGTCCTTCATATCTGCCTACAACTTCTCTGAGTATCATTTCTGTATGGACCTTTGAGATTCTCAGCAGGTAGAAGGTCCCCTACTTTCCTGTATTGTATGAACAACTCTGTCCCTGCTCTTGTGTAAAATGAGATTGAGGGAACATTGTATGTTTAGGGTTAATAACAGCGTCAATTTAGGTTAGGAATCATTCTGTGTGATGAATTATGGTATTGGGAACCTGCAATATTTACAAGAATATAGAGGTGAAATATAAATATGAAAACAGAAATCTAGGTAAGAATTGAAGCCCAGAAGGGCATTGGGCCCTTGACTGGGATACTTAGCTGTGAATTATGTTCTCTAATGGTGTCTCAGATAATTCAATATACAATGGCATAGGACCTTGTACCTTGGATGATTGAATGTAGAAGAGCACATCCAGTCAAAAAGGGGTAGTCGGTAGGATTAGGAAGATAGTCAGTAGGTTTAGGAAGAAGAGTGAGTATAGGATTTGGACCTAAAGTTCTTTAGCAATAGGGTTTCGGTTAGAGAGTGAATGTAAATGTCAGCACATATGAAGAGTCAATAACTATGATGAACTGGGAAAATATGTACAAAAGCAGATATCAACAGAGACATTAGGAAATCAGGCAAAGTATAAAGTGAGGGATAGGATTAGACATTTTCAACAGGGTTGAGGTTGAATATATAATCTTAGGAATAAACAAATATGTAGGATTCTATATGTTCATATAAAAATACATGTGCAAATAGGCTACAGAGAAAGGGAGACAGGAATTCACACATTTGTAAACTTTAAAAACACATGGAGAAATATTTCAATTAAAAATTGACTAGATTTATAACACCTACCATTTATTATGCAAAAGGCAAGTACAACTATACACCATGTCTCCTCTGAACTGCTTGTATTTCTATTCTGTTTGGGTTATTTTTCTCCATCATATTAGGATTAGTAGTCAGAGAATCGTATGGTATGTGTTAGTGTCAGGTGTCCTGGCCGGCAGGACACATCAACATGGGCGGTGAACCTATTTGGGGAGGAATGAAGGGACAAGAGACACTAGAGATGACAGCAAGACAGGAGTTCTGATTAAGCTGCAAACTTTTATTGTTCACACAGGGGTATTTATATGCTTGGGTTGGGAAAGCTCTCTTACTGGCAGTTGCTGGATGTCTTCACTAGGTGAGATAACCTCAGGATATTTCAGGAAGACAGATGACCACAGGATGTCTCAGGGAGATAGATGGCTGCAAGATGTCTCCCAGGCTGGATATCTCCCAAGGGGAGATATAAGTAAGTGTCAGGCTATTCTTTGAAGGAGAACTTCCTTCTAGCCCCTGATATCTCCCCCTCTCTTATATAAAATATTTGAAAATACCTTACTGGCCATGTTTTTAGGGGGTGATGGAGGCTCTGTTCCTCTAGGAGGCCTTAGAATATCTCCTGATCCAAGGGAGCATCATGACTAGGAGATTTCGTGGTGGCTTTGGCACGTTTTTGGAGGAGACGGCTTTGAGGCAAAGCATGCCCTGCGCCATGCACCAGAGCGTGTCATGCAGAGGTCTTGGGTTTTGTAATCCATGGATCCATGATCCTGCAGTCCTTCCTGCACCCTTCGTCATTATGGCCTAACGTCCTCACTCGATGGGTGCATCCTCCCCCAAGCAGAGGGGCCCATGGAGGAGCAAACCTTTACGGCAAGGCATAACATGGTTGGTCAGAGCTGTTACTCATACTTTTATATAAGAAAGAGAGAACTGTGGGGATGTAAACTTAAGAAATAAGGCTATGAGAAGTGTAGAACATCTTTTAAATGTTGGCAGCGCGGTCTTCAATCTCCAGACGATGACAGTGGACCTGTATTGGCTTAGAGGCCAAAATATTAATTTGTTCTTTAATAAATTGTACCAGCCTGTTTATAATGCAAGGTCCTATGGACACCATTAAAAGTAAACCCAACAAAGGGTCTAATAAGGGAAGAAGGTAGGGTAGAAATCCATTAAGCCCAGACCAGGGAGGATTTTCAAATAGTTCCTTCATCACTTTTCTAGATCTTATGGAATCTGCTCAATTTTACTGCATACTATGCCTGATTTACTGGCAAGGACGGAAGCCTTAACGCAGGTTAGCCAAGTCTTTAAGGTAAGGTGCGCACCTTCCACAATGCTTTGGCCCTGAGGGTTGTATAGAATTCCAGTAGTATGACAAATTTGCAAGGTAGCATAAAACTGTTTAAACTTGTCACTGGTATACGCAGGACCATTGTCTGTTTTAATATGTATTGGTTTACCCATTACGGAAAAGGCTGAAACAAGATGAGAAAGGACAGCTTTGGTAGCCTCTCCAGAATGTGGTAATGCAAAAATAAAGCCACTGAATGTATCTATAGAAACGTGTATATATTTGGTTTTACCAAATTCAGGAAAATGAGTAACATCCATTTGCCAAAACTGATTGGGCAGCAATCCTCGGGGGTTTACTCCCAAGTGTTGAATGGGGAGGGAGACAGCGCAACCAGGACATGCTTTTACTATTTCTCATGCCTGTTGCCTGGTAATTTTACAAAGTAATTGAAGGCTCTGGGATTTTACCTGGTGAAGATTGTGTAACTCCGTGGCCTTTTGAATGGAGCCAACAAAAATTGGAAAGATGGAATGAGTTGCTGCATCAGCTTGGGCATTACCTTGTGTTAGAGGGCCAGGAAGATCAGAGTGTGCCCTGATGTGTCCTAAAAAACATGAATGTTGTCTGGCCTGAATTAGCTGCTAAAGCTGGTGAAACAGAAAGGCCGCATTGGAAGAAGCCTTAATGGCGGGTGAAATCTCCAGCAGGGGCACAGAATGAGCAATGTAGGCACTGTCTGTATAAATATTAACAGGTTTATCAAAAAATGTTATAAAAACTTGTGTTATGGCAAACAATTCCACAAGCTGTGCTGACTGATAGACAGTATCAAAGGTGGTAGGCTGGTTATTGACAACAAAGACTGCATGGCCAGTACTGTAAATGTATGTAAAGACTGTAAGGGCTTGAGGAACGGGAGCCTTTTGAGTAATTTTGGGAAAACTAAATGGATGTAATTGGGCAAAATGTAAAAGGGGGTCATTGTGGAGGTGGTTAACAATTGTTCCCAAAAAGCCAGATAGGACAATTCTGCATTCATCCCCTGTCTGTAGTAAAAATTGGTTTTGGTACTTAGTATATGGAATTAAAATATTATCAAAGTCTTTGCCAAATGTTGTTGAGAAAGCAAGTGACGTTTAATAATGATAGAAGCTACCTAAGCAGGATAAACAGTAATAACCTTGGAGGATGTGGTGGGTAAATGGACCAAAAGCAAGGGGTGCCTTTATTTTTAAACTGTGGATCTCACTGCCAAAATATTCCTGTGGGTATATGAGGAGTGTGTAAAATAACCAGAACCAGAGGAAAGTTATAAGAAATTTGTGTAACAAACTGTTGGGCAATGGCTTCTATTACTTGTTTTAATGCCTGTCATGTCTCAGGAGTAAGCTTTCGAGGGGAGGAGGTGTGGGAAACACCTCTCAAAATATCTTTAAAGGCAAAAGTACACAAGTGGGTAATTTTAAATATGGTCTTAGCCATTGAATATCCCCCGGTAATTTTTGAAAATCATTAAGGGTGTGAAGATGGTCCACACGTAGTTGTATTTTAAGAATTAGGATCTGATTATCTTGAAGTTTGAGGCCCAAATAGGTATAAGAGTCCTATGTTTAAAACTTATCAGGAGCTATCTGTAGTCCCAAGGTAGTGAGGGTTTTGTAAAGGTCCAAGTAACAATTATTAAGGTCATCGGTATTAGGTGCAGCAATTAACAAATCATCCATATAATGTAAAATATAAATTTGTGGTCATCGCTCTCTCACAGGGTCTACTGCTTGAGAAACGTATTTTTGGCAAAGACTAGGGCTGTTGGCCATACCTTGTGGAAGAACCTTCCATTGAAATCTCTGCATAGGGCCCTGAAAATTAATGTGAGGGAGACTAAAGGCAAAATAGGGTCTATCCTCAGGATGTAAAGGAATGGTAAAAAAGCAAACTTTTAAGTCAACAACGAATTTGCAGTAGTTTTTGGGAATAGCAACTGGTGTGGGAATTCCTGGCTGTAGTGCTCCCATCGGGCACATAACTTTATTAATGGCGCACAAATCTTGTAAAAAGGGCCACTTGCCTGATATTTTCTTGATAACAAAAATAGGAGTATTCCATAGGGAGATTCAGGGCTCTACATGGCTGGCTGCCAGCTCTTCCTGCACTAACATAGAGGCAGACTCCAATTTTTCTTGGGTAAGGGGCCACCCACACTTGAGTCAGAGACTCCCAAATAATTTTATCTGCATGGGGTACAGGAGGGTCAGGGACCGACACTAAAAATTCGAGTACCCAAGTCCATATGTATATGTTTTTTGTATGGGTTGTATAGGCTCAACCAGTCCTTGTCTCAGTCTCCCAAGGCCTGTACCAGGAACAAAATTCATAAGAAGCATTTGATGAGTCACCATAAATTTGGGACTGGCAAGAATAACTTCCATTTGACTCAAAATATATCGGCCCCATATGTTAACAGGGAGGTCAGGAACAACGAAAGGAGTGACAGTTCCCTTATTACCCTCTTTATCAGTCCAGTCCAGCTAAGAGCCCTAGAGCTTACCAGAGGATTTTTTGACTGTCCTATCCCTTTAAGGTCAGTCAAGAATGGGGTGAGGGGCCAAACTGATGGTCAGTATTTTTGAGAAATAATTGTGGCATCAGCAACAGAATCTAGAATTTCTTAAAATTCCTTTCCTTCAATAAGTAAGGTAAGGATGGGTCTATTGTGAGAAATGTGCTGAACCCAATACACATCAGAGGAGCCCAAGGAGGCAGTCCCCTGAGGTAGGGTTTGGGTGGTGGAAGTGCCTCCTGAATCTAAGGGAAGGAGTATTAATTGTGAAAGTCTTGTGACGGCAGGGAGGGCAACAACTCCATTAATAGCTGTGGCCAGTATTTTTATTTCTCCAGTTAAATCATTATCATTAATTCCAGGGAAGACCTGAACACCTTGAAAGGTAGCAGAGGCTCTTCCAAGAATAAGGGCACATATATGAGATGGAAGTTGACCCATAATTCCAATGGGTATTATCTTGGGCCCTTTCATTGAGTCTAATATTGTATCGGTGGCAGCACAGAGGTCCAATCCTGCGCTGCCTGGGGTGGCTCGTTGGAGGAAGGCAATTGTGGAGAAGGATTTTGTGGTAGGTTGGGAATTTGGGAGGGAACAAACCTTATTGAACCTTGGTTTGTTCTGGGAGAGGTCGGGGCCAGTGGCTGGCCCCACAGGGAGTTTCCTGAGAAGCAAGAAGAAATAGGCTGTCAGAGGGCATTTGTCTTAGATCTACACTCACTGGCCCAGTGACGACCTTTACCACATGTAGGGCAATGGGTGCCTGGGGGCGGTTTAGCCCAAGTTTGAGGAGTCGCTACCACTAGGCTTTGTTTGCCTCTCGGACACTCGCGTGAAACATGGCCAGGTTGTTTACAAGTAAAGCAAGTATGTGAGCCAGGATTGTGAAAGGCCTTGGTAAAGGCAGCACCTATGGCGAGACCAATGGCATGGGCTGCTCCCACCCTGGCACAGAGTCTAATAAAGTCAGAAAGTTCCCCTTTATCCTTATGTGGTCAAAGAACATCCTGACATGCCGCATTGGTGTTTTCAAACGCAAGATGTTTTACAAAGGTGCTTTCGCTTTCGCTTGGTCCAAGCAAGCATTCCCTGGCTAGGTTAAGCCAGGCAAAAAAGTTGCTATAAGGCTAGTCGGGCCCTTGTCAAATTTTTGCAGGGAAGTGGTAGCTGAGCCCTTTTGAGGTAGGCGTCTCCAAGCATGTAAGCCAGCCATCTGAATCTGCACCAAAAGTCCAGCAGGGAAACGCGCCTGTTTAGGGTTAGTGTCAAAAGGCACATTGCCCACTAGCTTAACATAAGTCCTGTATTTAGAGGAGTCCTTAGTTAATTTTTTTGAGCAGTTTCCCCACAGTGCTCTTTGAAATCTGCATTCCACAACAGGAAGTCTCAGGCACTGAGATTAGCTCGGGCTAAAAATTTCCAATCATTGGGAGTAAGCCATTGTGCACTGTGACTTTCTAATATAACCAACGTGTAGGGTGCAGTGGGGCCATAGTGATCACAAGCCTTTTTCAGTTTTTCAAGAAAATGCAGGCTTAATTTTTTGTAGACACTCTGGGTTCCTTCCTCTCTACGGGTGAACTTCTCATCCTCTGAGTCCTGATCTTCCTCTTGCCATTCCCCCGACTTTTCCCTTTGATCTGTTTCCCCTGCTTTCTTCTCTTGAACCTCATCTAAGTCTTTGTCCTCACCCTGGGAGGGCTTATCTATCTGACTGTGGGTGACGGGGAAGGCAAGAACAGGCCGATGGAGCAGCTTAGCCTTTGTATTAGACCACCATGGGCCAGCTCGTGTTGACTCCATGCCTAAGGCTAATGAGCAGAGCTCAGAGTCATGGGATCTTAATTCTTTTAAAAGTTGGATCTGTTCCCTTCTCTGTTGGAGAGACTCTCACAAGGGAGCCAGGTTAGGCAAGGGAAGTGGGAAAAAAATATCTGGCGGGCCAGTTGGCCTCTGAAGGGCCAAAGCACAAAAGGCAGGAGGGATATAGGAGGGAGGTGGATGTGTAAGTCCTATAGCCTGTGGCAGGGTCCTGAGAGATGCTGGGTCTTCTGAATGTTAGTGAGCTGCTTCCTTCACCAAGGTAGCCTCCTCCCCAGGGGTCTATGTGTCTCTGGTATTTAAAACTGGATAAAGGCAGTTGGAAACCCTGGGAGCCTTATTCATTAGTGTGGGATTTTTGAGGGGGACCAGGATGGTTCCCAGGGTCCTGGGGAGAATGAGAAGTGTCTATGTCTATACTAACTGAAGGGCATGCCGAGGGGGGACGAGAGGTCTTTTGCATAGCCTCTTCCCCAATCCTGACAAGTTTTAAGGTACCATTGTCAAAGGATGAACTATTAAGACTTTCATTAATTAAGTTCCAGGATGAAAAGGTGGGAACAGGCCCCTTCTCTGGGCGAAAGGATTCATAATAATCTTTTAAACACTCTCCTACTCTAAGCCGTCATTTACCATCAATGGTCCCTTCAAGGGGAAACCATGGACACAATTCTCCTTTGTATGAAAAGATTAATTTTAAGTCCTTTTTCTTAACACGCGCCCACCATGTGTTCAGGGACTCCTTGAGGCTTGACAAAAACGACCGGGAGCTACGCTTGGCCAAGTCTTCACAGAGAACGGCGTTTCCGCTTAATCAAAGTCTCGAGCCCCTGTCGGTGGGCGCCAGATATCCCGGAGGGCTGGACACATCAACGTGGGCGGCGAACCTAGGTGGGGAAGAATGATGGGACAAGAGACACGAGAGATGACAGCAAGACACGAGTTCTGATCAAGCTGCAAACATTTATTGTTCACACAGGGGTATTTATATGCTGGGATTGGAAAAGCTCTCTTATCGGCAGTTGCTGGATGTCTTCACAAGGTGAGATAACATCATGATGTTTCAGGAACACAGATGGCCGCAGGATGTCTCTGGGAGATAGATGGCTACATTATGTCCCCCAGGCAGGATGTCTTCTAGGGGGCTGTTTCTTTTAAGTATCAGGCTATTCTTTGAAGGAGAACTTCCTTCTAGCCCCTGACAGTTAGGGATTGAGTATTTAGAATGGAAAATTGGAAAAATAAATTCAATGTGTATGCAAATATGTGCTACAGAAAAATCTTCTCATTCTCATTCAGAACAATGCCTTGACATTACCTTGGCGCAAATTAAGACACAATTAGAGAAGAAGAGTTAGAAAATCTGTGAATACATATCTGGAATGGAAAATGCTCAGGAGTTCACTATCTTGGAGGTTGTAGAGGAGTTTCCAAAAGTAAGGAACAGAGTAAAAACTCCACAAACATGGAGCTCTGACGGCCTAAAGACTTCTGGAGAAACTACCTCTGAGGTTTGGCACTTGAAATATATGTTGATGTTAGGAGCTTTAGCTTCCTTTTTAGTGAGATCATCAAAGCTCTGTCTGCATCTATGTGACCTGGAGGACATGGTTTCTTATTTTCCAATGAACATGAGGCAGCAGTGCTGAATTCTCTCTTTGTAGGTTAACTCTTTTCACTGGGGTCTAAGTGTCTCTCCGTGTGGACTGTGAAGACATTTGGTCATCCTCTAATTTTCATGGTGTTTCTCGCTGTGGCACTGGAAGTTTGGTATTTGCTTCACGAAATACAAGGAGTTCAACTGGGACACAGTGCTGGTGGGAGTTCTGTCACGTGTGGTGGGTCAGGGTCTGCAGGAGAATGCACCAACCAGGCTTCTATCCCACATAGCTTGCCCCATTGACCATAGCAACCTGAATCTGAACATTGCCCTGAAAACTCTCCATAGAACAAGATGCCTTTATATACAAGGTTCTGCTAGCTGCACCATGTCAGTATCAAGCCATTTTAAAGACAATGGCAGATACACATGACCCCACAACAGAAGTTTTATCACACACCTGCACACCACTGTTGTAGGCCCATTACTCAGTAGGGTCCAGCTTACTGTCACCTCTGTTCTACACCATTTTTATGAATCCCAGTCAATCAAGGCACTGTCTGGTACACACATGATCAGCAACAGGACATCCAAAAGTTCTCCAGTGCCACCTGGTCATTGGAATTTCAAAAATTTCATGGTATTATTCTAGCCATATTTCAAGGATGAATTTGGAGGCACTATTGGATTCAATTTATTCAGGAAGCATTAAATGGTGTGGAAGCTCATTGCAATGAATGCCCTGGAGAACCCTCACAGGCAAGACTTCCCAAAGAGTGGCCGGAAGTTCACATGAAGCAATGCATGTGTGTTCCATGTGTGTTTTGACTCTCAACTATTGCTGCCAAGTCTTTCAGAAGCCACAGTCCATTCATAAATTGCGCAGGATGAATGCTGGGAAGCTTTCTTCTAGACAGGATACATCCATTGATGCATTCTATTTTTAAATGTCTACAACCATGGACATAGTGGGATAATAGACATAGAAACACTCGCCTTGTCAAACAACTTACAAGAAAGAGTCCACTTTAAACAAAACAAACTGCTTCTTCCTACCTATTCTCAGAACGTGAGACAAAACCAGCAACTCATACCCACACACACAAAGGCAACTCCTTCCCCCAAGTAAGTCTGTGACTATCCGGAGTGTCCTCTGACTGCTGGGCCATACTATATTCCCCCAAAATGGCCTGTTCTGTCTCAGATCTGGTCTCCTCCGCCAATGCTGTGAAGTTGTCAGGAGCCAGCGGTGAGCCACTACGTGCTTTCTAAAGAAAGGCCCCTCTTCAGAGCTCTCCTGGCATTTGGCCATTCTCACATCAGTAGGTACCAAGAAAGACTGACTCTGTCCTTGCTAAATCCAAACAAGTTTCCCCGCTGGGACTGGGACTGGGACTGGGACTGGCTCTGTTTGCCTGGGTTCCAGGACCGCAAGTTCAGAGAGTTCCATCACCAAGGAAGTTAGGTAGGTCACTTCTGTCAGGAACTGTATGAGGTCACTGCCTTGGCAACCACTTTGCCCTAACAGTTGCTTCCAAGATTCCCATGAGATGGAGGCTGCCCCTACTTCCTGTGACACTTTCACAAGTAAGAATGGTATATCAACCATAGGCACCCAGGAACAGCTCTACACACAGGCCTGGTTTAGTCCATGTTCTCTACATTAAGAAGAGAGATGTTGATTCAGACACATCCCTTCATACTGGCCAGGTTGTTTGCATTGGAAGATGACTTTTTCTCTCTCTAGTCCTTCATAACTGCATACATCTTCTACAGAAATTATTTCTGCATGGACCTTTGAGGTTCTCAGCAGGTGGAAGATCCCCTATATTCCTGTATTATAAGACCAACTCTGCACCTGCTCTTCTGTAAAGTTAGATTGAGGAAAGAGTGTATGGTTAGGGTTAATAACATGTTCGATTTGGGTTAGGAATCATTCTGCGGGATGAATTATGGTATTCTGAAACTGCGATATTTATAAGAATATATAGGTAAAATATAAGTAGGTAAACAGAAATCCAGGTAAGATTTGCAGCACAGAAGGGCATTGGGCCCTATATTGGGATACTTAGCTTTGAATTATCTTCTGCAAAGATGTCTCAGATAAATCAATATACAATGGCATAGGTCCTTTTACCTTGGATGATTGAATGCCAAAGAGAACATACAGTCAAAAAGGGGTAGTCGGTAGGATTAGGAAGATAGTCAATAGGTTTAGAAAGAAGAGTGAGTATAGAATTTGGACCAAAAGTTCTTTAGCAATAGGGTTTCGGGTAGAGAGTGAATGTAAATGTAAGCACATGTGAAGAGTCTGTCACAATGATGAACTGGGGAAAATATGTAGGAAAGCAGATATCAATAGAGACATTTAAAAATCAGGCCAAGTATAAAGTGAGTGATAGGATTAGACATTTTCAACAGGGTTGAGGTTGAATATATAATCTTAGGAAGAAACAAATATGTAGTCACCAATAGGATTGACAATTGAGAGCATTAGATGTTTTTCATAATCCATGCTCACTTTCCATTTAGGCTTTGGTACAAACATAAGTGTGATCTTTTTATTTGTGTCCAGAATATTTCTGTGATAAAATGTATATGTAGATCAGATGACATGCGTATTTCTTCCACAAATTTCTGGTAGCAATATTTTGAAGACGTATAAATTAGTATTGGGCATACAAATAGGTGTACCTTTGTCTATCAATATAGAGATAATGCATGAATAGAGCATACTGTGAATAAATAATATAACTACTTCCAACTTTAAATAATGGATTGAATTGATATCTGAAAATATACAGAAAATCTTATATTGATATACAATCATTCATTCCAACAAGTTATACATCTAATGGTAATATTAGGGTTATGGTTTATCATGAAGCGTGTGTGAGTTTTGCTTCAAAATGATTATGGAAATCAAAAATAATGTGTTTGGAAAGAAGTCTCATGAAAAATCGAGCCATGAAACCTGAAGAAATACATGTGTTCTGAAGCAGGAATTGATTGATAGTGAGTCAAATACCTATAAATTTGTGAACTTGTGGATAAATATATATCCTATGATGTGCATAAACTGAAGAAATAGTAATGTACCAGTGTTGAATAAAAATGAACGTCAAAATAGACATCATGTATCATTGGAATCTACTTACATTGATGTTAAACTGGTTACTGTAGAAATATTAGGATTTGTATGCACCATTCACTGAATTTAGCTTTCAGTACTAGGAAAAAAATATGTATTTCGGGTGGATGAATATTTCTGATAATAATCTTGTGAGAAGTTGATTATAAATCCACATAAATGAACATGAGTGAATTTAGGGAGTGTATTATAAGACACATATATTTTATATTTTGAAATATCGGGAAAGTATATATATATATATATATATATATATATATATATATATATATATATATATATATATATACAAAACACACACAGAGACATTAAAAAGTAGCAACATATATGCCAATTGAAATTCATCATTAAATACATATCATCCACAGATCCAAAACTATTTATTTTACTAAACATGGATTTATGTATAATGTTGTTCAACTAACAACCTCACCCATAGATTGAATTTTCAGTTCCAACCGTGTTTAGGAGTAGTGATCTCTTCTCTCAATTTCTATCTGCCAAGTCAGCCACCTCACAAGAATGTACATGTGACAAAAGGTCGGATTCTGTATGTTCATATAAAAATTCATGTGCTGAATAGGCTACAGAGAACAGGAGACAGGAATTCACATATTAACTTTAAAAACACATGGAGACCTATTTCAATTAAAAATTGACAAAGTTTATAACACCAACCCTTTATCATGCAAAATGGAAGTCCAACTATCCTCCATGCCTCCTCTGAACTGCTTGTATTTCTATTCTGTTTGGGTTATTTTTTTCCATCATATTAGGATTAGTAGTCAGAGTCTATTAGGGTATGGGTTAGGGTCAGGGTTTCAGTATTTTGAATGGAAAATTAGGTAAGGAATCCAATATGTATGCAAATATGTGCTATAAAAAATCTTCCCACTCTCATCCAGAACGATGGCTTGACATTACCTTCCCCCCAATTAAGATACAATTAGAGGAGAAGAGTTTGAAAATCTGTGAATACATATCCGGAATGGAAAATGCTCAGGAGTTCACAACTTTGGAGGTCGTAGAAGAGTTTCCAAAAGTAAGGGACAGTGTTGATAGGCCCAACCTGATCTTTTATTAAAATTGGGAGCCATCCTGCCACAAAGTCATAAAAAGCTAATTTTGGCTTTACTATAAATTACTGCAAATTCTGAACCTTCTTGAAATGCCTGCCTGTGCCTTCAACTCCTTCATGCCTATGTCTCTGACAAGATAGCAGCCCTCTCTGAAACTTTAGTGACACATCATAATTTTTGGCCTTCCCTGGCCAGACAACGACCCTCTCTGAGGTATAATGGTCATCATAATTTCTGATGTTGAGGCAAGCAAAAAAAAAAAAAAAAAGTAAACTACCATTATTGTGATGCTTGTCAAAGTTCTGTTATTTGTAATCCCCTTTTTGTGTAACTTTCTGGGCTATATAGCTGGGATGTAGGAAAGGTGGGGTTGCTGTCTTGTTCCTGCCGTTTTGGGAGGGAGAGGCAGCCCGGCCGAATGAAATAATAAATTTGCCTTAATTTGATTTTAATTGGAGTCAGTGGTCTTTTCTTTCGTCCTGGTGTAACGTTTTGGAGTTTTCCAGCAAGATGACCCTGCCCGAACATATCACAAGACCAGACTGCTGAAAATTCTGAAGCTGGCCTTCTCTCCAGGGCTCCCAGCTACAGAGCCACTCTAGGGGATGCACAACTTGAGATGTTCCAATGCCTTGGAGTGAGCCTTTGGTCCAGGGAGCACTGCAGTGAACCACTGGACTAAAACTATTAGTAAGCACCTGGTGGAGGAGGCCTCCATAGGTAAGTGGTGCCTTGATAACATCTGTTATCTGGTTAATGGAGATCTCTTCTGATGACAGAGAGGTGGCCTGGGGAGGCTCACATATACTGCTGTCTGGGACAGTAACAAGAATCATTCTGTCCTCTGTTCTGTTCTGTAGAGAATTCCTCTGGTTGGGTAGAGAGGTGCGGATGGGCACGCACGTGGTCCTACCCGGGAGCTTTAGCAAGACATTGCATTGCTCCTCTGTTTTTCTGTTTTGGCGCCGGGTTTCTGTATTTTTCTGTTTTGTTCTGTGTTCTATATATTTTTTGTTTGTTTGTTTTTGTGAGTTTTGTTGTGTGATTTCTGTGGTAAAAACTTACGGATATTGGACTTGAAAATGGGTAATAAAGCAAGATAGCGTGACACATTTTTGGACTGTGTATTAAGAAACTGCGATGAACTTTACCCCCCTTTGTTAAGCAGGATAAGAGAAGCACCTAGCTGGCTTCTTGGAGCACACACTGCACAGGGCAATGCCTGCTGGGGACCTAATAACTGAGGATCTCCCAGGTTAAGGAGTGAAACTACTTTAGAATCCCTTGTCCCTCCAAATCAAGAGAGTCCCAACCTTTGGGCAGAGTCCCCTGTGTTTCTCCTTTGTTAGCAAAGCAGTAAACCTCCCTTTTTCTTTTTCTCAAAACCCTGTCCTCATTATTAAATTGGCATTAATTGGCTTCAAATTCAGGAACCAAACTTTAAGTTACAAATTTTGATACACCCCCCCCCCGTCTGGGTACATTTTGAGATCTGACTACTGAAATGTTAGGAGATGGAGCATGCTTGGGGTGGAACCGAACCAGAGGAGCTAATCCTGTAAGTAAAAGGGGGTACAGAGGGACTCCCAGCAGCTGCCCAAGCCCTGTTGCTTCAGGGAATTCCCTCCTTGCTTCCATGCACTGTAAGGATTATGCCACCTCTGTCTTCTTAAAAAAGAGAAAAAGAAAAAGGGGATAATAAATTCAGTAAAGTCACCATGGAGACCCTTGATTTTACATTTCAGGTTGCTCCTCTGTTAAAACATATGGTCCCCTTGTGGGGACATCTATGGTGCCACTGGTGTAGGAGATTTTTCTCTTATCTGCTCTGTTTTAAAGGCTTCTGTCTGTCAGCCATAGTCTGGAGCTCCTTTCTGTCTATCTTGTGTCTTTTTTCTGGCCCTTTAAGACATGTGCATTAATGTTTTGATATTATAAATTGTTTTTTGGGAATGATCTTAGCTGAATGTGTGTCTAACTGATGATGTTTCATTGTAACAATCTGGTATCTGAATGGGTTTTTGAAGCATTGCACAATCTTGCAGTTAAAAGTCGGGTTTAGGTAATTGTTTACTTTATGATTTCAGATAATTCATGCCAGAGAACTGAAATACTTACGATGGAAAACTAAAGAACACTACTTCCAAGTTGGCAAGTAACTTCCCAATTATTCAGTCTTTTATTTCACCAATTTTGAATTGGGTAGGCTGGGAAAATGTCACTGTGTGTACCAGTGCATTAATTTGGACAAGGATAGTAAATCATTGTATCGTATTTGTTGACAAAACCAGATGTAAAGATATAAAATTTTGTGAATTGTATCTTAAACTTGTATCATAATTTTCAACATCCTAACCTGAAAATTATGGTTAAAATGCCTTAGGCCTGAGGTGTCTGCTCAGAATAGTAGTTTTTTCCTGCTCCTTCCAGACCTCAGCTGGGACTTATTTTGAAATGCAAATGAAAGAAGCCTGCAAGCTCAGTAGGAGACTGATCTGAGGCCTAAGGGAAAAAAAGGTAAATTGTATGGTTTTTACTATTTACTGTCCAGTCATTTTTACTAGGACTCTTATTTTTTTCCTTAGATTCTTTATGGTTTTTTTTGAGGTCATGATTTTGATCCTTCAGACCTAAGTTAATATTTTTCTGATCAGTTCTATCTTTGACCAACTGTGGAGTTTTGGAAACATTGCAATGCAGATTTCACCTGTGAAAAGCTATAAGGCCTTTACTATTTTTATGTGTGCACACTTCTGTTATTGTTGTATGTCTATATATACATATGTCCGTATATCATATATATGATACAAAAATTAACATATATAGAGAGCGCTCATAAAAAAATGCGCTCATAAAAACAAATTTTAAAAAGTGGATCCAAAGTTCTTTAATTCACGTGATTTAAATGGTTCAATTTAAATTGGAAAAACAGATAACAATAAATGTCTTTAAATTTAAGCTTACAAGTTTTTCTAGGTGTTCAAATATCTAATAAAATATTAATGTCTAGAAAATGTCTAATATGCTGTGCCCACTCATGTCACCCTCTCTCAGCTCAGAAGAAGCCAAAATGAGTGATGCCTCTTTTCTAACAACAATGAAGCCAAAAATAAATAGACTATCAATATAAGTAATTAATTAAGTCAGGTAAAATCAGGGAGTCGGGTTTTGGGTGAGTTCAAAAACTTGGAGACTGTTACATGATGGATTAAAATTCCCTCAGTGTTCTTCCACTACTCTATCAAAGATATGAACCGCACACATTAGAAAAGGGGGGAATGATAGACACAACCTGATCTTTTATTAAAGTTTGGAGCCATCTTACCATAAAGCCATGAAAAGATAATTTTGACTTACCTATAAATTACAGCAAATTCTAAACCTTCATAAATATTGGCCGTCCCTGGCCAGACAACGACCCTCTCTGAGTCTCCAATGGTCCTCATAAATTCCGATGTTTGGGCCAGCCAAAATAAAATTTGAACTAGTCTGATGCTTGTCCGAGTTTGTTATCTGTAACCCCTCTTTTGTGTAAATTGCTGGGCTATAAAACTGGGCTGTAGGAAAGGTGGGGTTGCTGACTTTTTTCAGCTGTTTTGGGATGGAGAGACAGCCCAGCCAGTGGAAATAATAAGCTTGTTTAATTTGATTTTAATTGGAGTCAGTGGTCCTTTTTTGCTTCCTGGTCGAACAGGTAATCATTCCAAAAACATGAAGCTCTGCCGGCCTGAAGACTTCTTGAGAAACTGCCTCTGAGGTTGGGCACCTGAAATATATGTTGTTGTCAGGAGTTCAGTTACCTTTGTAGTGATACCATCAAAGCTGTGTCTGCATCTATGTGACCTGGAGGACATGGTTTCCTATTTTTCAATGAACATGAGGCAGCAGTGCTGAATTGTCTCTTTGTAGGTAAACTGTGGCAAGTGGGGGCTAATTGTCTCCTCCTGTGGACTGTGACGCCTTTTGGTCATCCTCAAATTTCATGGTGTTTCTTGCTGCTGTACTGGGAGTTTGGTATTTGCTTAACAAAATACACGGAGTTCAACTGGAAAACAGAGCTGGACGACATTCTGTCAAGTTTGGTGGGTCAGGGTTTGCAGGAGAATGCACCAACCAGGATTCTATCCCACATAGCTTGAACCCTTGTCCATTGCAACCAGATTCTGAACATTGCCTAGAAACCTCTCCATATAACAAGATGCCTTTACATATAAGGGTCTGCTGGCTGCACCATGTCAGTCAGAAGTGATTTGTAAGCCAATGGCAGATCCACATGACGCCAACACAGATATTTTATCACACACCTGAACACAACTGCTCTGGGCCCACTACTCAGCAGTCTGCAACTTATGGGCATCTCTGATCTACACCATTTTCATGAAACTCAGTCAATCAATGCACTGTCTGGTACACTCATGATCAGCAACAGGAGATCCAAAGGTTCTCCAGTGCCAACTGGTCATGGGAATTTCAAAAATTTCATGATATTTATCTAGCCATTTTTCAAGGATGATGTTGAAGACACTGTGGGTTTCAATTCATTCAGGAATCATTAAATGGTGAGGAAGCTCATTTCAATGAAACCTCTGGAGAACTCTTACAGGCAAGGCTTTCCAAAGAGTGGCCAAAAGGTCACATGATGCCAGGCCCATCGTAGTCTACAATGTGAGGTCCATGTGTGTTTTGACTCTCAACTACGGCTGCCAAGTCTTTCAGAATTAAATCATGTGATATCCTGGGTGAGATTCCCAGTGCTCTCTAGAAAGCCAACCTAGACCTAAATCTCAGTTTCCAAGGGCGGCTCTCATGCGTGGGCTCCTAAAATCCCAACACAATTCATGGTAATACTACTTGAGGTCAGTTCTGGAACTCAGACTCTAAGGGGAATCACACAAGTGTTCAAGCCCAGGTGGACCCAGTCATCTCTTCCAACTGCCACACAAAGGACCACAATTTAAACGAAAACACTCCCACATTGCCCTCATCTTCTTCCATATAGAAACTCATCATAGCCTCTGGCTAGAGGTTTTGATGAGGGGTGCAGACCAAGATACTGTCCAAATAAGCTCCCTAGTCCCTCATTTGCCTAAAGTAAGGGTGGACTGCACACCCTTCCTGAGAACCAGGAGTCATGAAATAGGCCCACATTAATACTGCTCTGTTTCTCTAATTTGAGGCCTACTGACTGTCAGGTATAGATTCTTTATGTGACTTGGAGTCATGAGAAAACCCAAGCACTTATGGGCTAGCCTCTGCAGGGCTTTGAAGAACTCATTTGACCCAAAGGATCCGTATTCTCACTTGATGGATATCAGAAACCTAACAGAGGAAGGCAAGAGACTTCATACACAATGACTGATCTTTGTGCCATTTTGGTTTTGGACGCATACATGAGATCTTTCTTTAGATGAATTAGTTGCTGAGAATCTAAGCCACAGCCTCACACAGGGCCAAGAGGCTGATTCAGACACATCCCTTTCCAAAGCACTTAACCAAAGAGCCACAGGTGATGCCCATTCATTTTCATTTGAAAATGTTTTTTTTTTTCAGGCTTCACAAAGGTGTGGTCTGAGGCAAAGACCTTCCTGACATTCAGGAAAACAGAACAATAGGTAAGCAAGAGGCCCAAAGCAGCGTTTCTTCACTGAGAAGTTCCTGGTCACACTGATATCTTAGTTTTCTGAGATGCTCGCCATTCCCTTCAGCTATCCAGCACATGGCCATGTCACAGAGCTTGGAGGTGATAAATAACTTGGATGCAAAACCATGATCCTATTCTGGAGAGTGGCAAGGATTCAGGAAGAAAACCAGAAATTAGGAACATAGTAGGTGTTGCCCAACCATAAGGCAAGCCGCAGTCCATTTATATATTCGGCAGGAGGAATGATGGGAAGCTTTCTACTAGAGAGAACACATCCATTGATGCATTCTCTTTTCTAATGTGTACAACCATGGACACCGTGGGATACAGAGATATAGAAACACTGGCCTTGTCAAACGATTTACTAGAAACAGTCCACTCCAAACCAAACAAAACGCCTTTCCTTTCTACTCTCAGAACATGAGACTAAACCACAAACCCACACCCAACCCTTCATCCTAACCAGATTGTTTCCCAGGGAAGATGAATTTTCCTCTCTCAGGTCCTTCATAGCTGCGTACATCTTCTCTAGGGATCATTTCTGCATGGACCTTTGAGTTTCTCAGGAGGTGGAAGTTCCCCTACTTTGCTGTATTGTAAGACCAGCTCTGTCCCTGCTCTTTTTAAAAGTTAGATTGAGGGAACAGTGTATGGTTAGGTTAACAACATGATCAATTTGGGTTAGGAATCATTCTGCTGGATGAATAATGGTATTGGGAACCTGCAATATTTATAAGAATATATACTTGTAATATATATATGAAAAAAGACATCTAAGTAATATTTGAAACACAGAAGGGCATTAGGCCCTTGATTGGGATACTTAGCAATGAATTAAGTTCTGCACAGATGGGTCAGATAAATCAATATACAATGGCATAGGAGCTTGTACCTTGGATGATTGAATGTCGAAGAGAACATCCAGTCAAAAACGGATAGTCGGTAGATTTCGGAAGAAGAGTGAGTATAGGATTTGGCACAAATTCTTTAGTAACAGGGTTTCGATTAGAGAGTGAATGTAAATGTCAGCACATGTGAAGAGTTAGTCACAATCATGAACTGAAAAAAATATGTAGGAAAGCAGATATAAAGAGAGACATCAGAAAATCAGGCAAAGTAAAAAGTAAGTGAAAGGATTAGACATTTCCAACAGGGTTGAGTTTGAATATATAATCTTAGGAAGAAACAAATAGGTAGTCACCAATAGGATTGACATTTGAGAGCATTAGGCAACCTAGACATGGATGTTTTTAGTAATGCATTCTCACTTTTCATTAAGGCTTTGGTACAATCATAAGTGTGAACTTTGCTTTTTGTGTCCAGAATATTACTATTATAAAATGTATATGTAGATCAGATGACATGAGTATTTATTCCACCATTTCTGGGAGCATTATTGTGAAGACGTATAAATTAGTATTGGGGTTACAAATAGGTGTACCCTGTGCCTAGGAATATAGAGATAATGCATGAATAGACTATACTATGATTAAACAATATAACTGTTTCCAAATTTAAATAATGGATTTAATTGATATCTGAAAATATACAGGAAATCTTATACTGATAAACAATCATTCATTCCAACCATTTATACATCTAATTTTAATATTATATTTATGGTTTACCATGAAGAGTGTGTGAGTTTTGTTTCAAAATTGATTATGGAAGTCAAAAATAATGTGTTTGGAAAGAAGTCTCATGAAAATACCAGTCAAGAAACCTGGAGGAATACATGTGTTTTGAAGCAGGAAGCAATTGAATGTGAAACAAATGCCTATAAATTTGTGAACTTGTGGATGAAATATATGTCGTATGATGTGCATAAACTGAAGAAATATTAATTTACCAGTGTTGAATAAAAATGAACTGCAAAATACACATTATGTCCTATAAGAATCTACTTGCATTGATGTTAAACTGGGTCAGTTACTGTGGAAATATTAGGATTTGTATGCTCCATTCACTGAAGTTAGTATTCAGTAGTAGGAAACAAGTATGTATTTCAGATGGATGAATATTTCTGAGAATGATCTTGTGAAAAGTTGATTATAAATCCACATATTTGAACATGAATGAATTTAGGGAGTTTATAATGAAACACATATATTTCATATTTTGAAAAATCTGAAGAGTGTGTATTGTGAATATATATATATATATATATATATATATATATATATATATATATACACACACACACACAAAACGCACAGACATTTAAAAGCAGCAACATATATAGCAATTGAAATTCATCATGAAATATTGATCATCCACAGATGCAAAAATATTTAATTTACTAAACATGGATTTATGTATAATGTTGTTCTACTAGAAAGCTCACCCATAGGTTGAATTTTCACTTCCAACAGCGTTTAGGAGGAGTGATCTCTGCTCACAATTTGTATCTGCCAAGTCATGCACCTCAGAAGAATGTATGTGCGATACCAGGTAGGAATCTATATCATATAAAATTACATGTGCTGAATAGGCTACAGAGAAAGTGAGACAAGATTTCACATATTTGTTAACTTTAGAAAAACATGGAGGACTATTTCATTAAAAAATTGACTAGTTTAATGACTCCTATAATTTATCATGCAAAACGCAATTCCAACTATGCACCATGCCTCCTCTGAACTGTTTGTATTTTCATTCTGGTAGGGTTATTTTTCTCCATCATATTAGAATTAGTAGTTAGAATCTAGTAGGCTATTTGTTAGTTTCAGGGATTCAGTGTTTTGAATGGAAAATTGGAAAATGAATCCAATGTGTATGCAAAAATATGCTACAGAAAAATTTTCCCACTCTCATCCAGAACAATGCCTTGACATTACCCTCACCTTAAGTAATACACAGTTATATGAGAAGAGTTAAAAAATCTGTGTATAAATATGTGGAATGGAATATGCTCAGGAGTTCACAACTTTGGAGGTGGTAGAGGAGTTTCTAAAAGTTAGGGACAGGGTAAACACTCCACAAACATGCAGCTCTGCTGCAATATGACTTCTTGAGAAACTGAATCTGAGGTTGGGCACTTGAAATATGTGTTATTGTCAGGAAATTTAGCTTCCATTGTATTGAGACCATCAAAGCTGGATCTGCATTTATGTGACCTGTCGGACATGGTTCCTTATTTTTCTGTCAACATGAAGAAGCAGTGCTGAATTCTCTCTTTGTAGGTAATCTGTGGCCACTGGGGACTGGGTGTCTCATTCCATTTGCTTCATGAAATTCAAGAAATTCAACCAGGACACAGTTCTGGAGGGAGTTCTGTCACATTTGGTGGGTCACAGAATGCATGAGCATGCACCAATCAGGCTTCGATCTCACATAGCTTGGCCCATTGATCATAGGAACCTGATTCTGAACATTGCCCTGATACCAATCCATATAACAAGATTCATTTACATATAAGGGTCTGCTGGCTTCACAATGTCAGTCACAAGCCATTTGGAAGCCAATGGCAGATCCATATTGCCCCACCACAGATGTTTTATCACACACCTGCCCACCACTGCTCTAGGCCCACTACTCAGCAGGCTCCAACTTACTGGCACCTCGATTCTACACCATTTTCATGAAACCCAGTCAATCAAGGCACTGTCTGGTATACTCATCATCAGCAAAGTTTCTCCATTGCCACCTGGTAAGGGAAATTTCAAAAATTTTATGGTACTTATGTAGCCATTTTTCTAGGATGAAGTTGGAGGCACTGTGTGTTTCAATACATTCAGGAACCATTAAATGGTGAGGAAGATCATTTCAATGAAAGCTTTGGAGAGTTCTCACAGGCGAGGATTACCAAAGAATGGAAAAAAGGTCACATGAAGCGAGGCCCCTTTAAGGTCTATAATGTGAGGTCCATGTGTGTTTTGACTCGCAAATATGGCTGCCAAGTCTTTCAGAATAAAATCATGTGATATCTTTGCTGAGATTCCCAGTGGTCTGGGGAAAGCCACACTGGGCCTAGATCTCACTTTCCAAGGGCGACTCTCAAGCGTGGCCTCCTAAAATCCCTACACAATTCATGACATTACTTCTCTGAGGTCAGTTTCAGAGCTCAGTCTCTACGGGGAATCACACCAGAGTTGAAGCCCAGGTGGACTCTGTCATCTCTTCCAACCGCCACACAAATGACCACAATTAAAATTAAAACACTACCACATGGCCCTCATCTTCTTCCATATAGACACTCATCATAACCTCTGGCTGGAGTTTTCCATGAGGGGCACAGCCCAAGTGAGTGTCAAAAAGAAGCTCCCTTGTCCCTCATTTGCCTAAAGACAGGGTGGCATGGACACCCTTCCTGTGAACCAGGAGTGATTAAATAGGCCTGTCATTAATACGGCTCTGCTTCTCCAGTTTGAGGCCTACTGACTGTGTGGTTTAGTAAATTGGAGTCATGAGAAAACCCAAGCACATATGGGCTTGCCTCTGTAGGGCTTTGCAGAACTCATTTGACCCAAAGGATCCCTATTCTCACTTGACGGAGGTCAGGTAGCTTACAGAGGAAGGTGAGAGACTTCATCCACTATGACTGCTTTTTTGGCCATTTTGGTTTTTGATGCATACATGGGATCTTTCTTTAGATCCATCAGGTGCTGAGAATCTAAGCCACATCCTCACACAGGGCCAACAGGCTTATTCAGACACATCCCTTTCCAAAGAAATTAAGCAAAGAGCCAAAGGTGATGCCCATTCATTTCCACTTAAAAACTGTTTTCTTCAGGATTCGCAAAGGGGTGGCCTGAGGCAAAGACCTTCCTGACATTCAGGGAAACAGAACAATATGTAAGCAAAAGGCCAAAAGCAGGGTTTCTTTACTGAGACTTCACTGGTCACACTGATATCTCAGTTTTTTGAGATGCTCGCCATTCCCTTCAGCTATCCAGTACATGGCCATGTCACAGAGCTTGGGGGTGGTACATATCTTGGACACAAATCCAAGAGCCTATTCTGGAGATTGGCAAAAATTCAGAAAGAAAGCAGGAACTTGGGAAGATGGTAGGTGTTGCCCATCCATAAGGCAAGCCACAGTCCATTCATAAATTCGACAAGATGAATGCTGGGAATCTTTCTAGTAGACAGGACACATCCATTGATGCATTCTCTTTTCTAAAATATACAAACAGGGACAGAGTGGGACACACAGACATAGAAACACTCGCCTTGTCAAAGGACTCACTAGAAACAGTCCTCTCCAAACCAAAGAAACCGCTTTTTGTACCTATTCTCAGAACATGAGACAAAACCATAAACTCACATCTACACCCACAAAGGCACCTCATTCCCCCAAGTAGGTCTGTGACTATATGAAGTTTGCTCTGAGTGGTGGGCCACATAATGTTCCCCCAAAATGGCCTGTCCTGTCTGAGATCTGGTCTTTTGGCCAACTCTGTGAAGTTGTCAGGACCTAGCGGTGAGCCACAATCTCTTTTCTCAGGAAAGGACCATGTTCAGAGCTCTACTTTCATTTGGCCATCCTCACATCAGTAGGCACCAAGAAAGTCTGACTCTGTCCTTGGTAAATCCAAACAACTGAGACTACTGGGATTGGGACTGAAACTGGTTCTGGGTGCCTGTCATCCCGAATCGCAAGTTCAGAGAGTTCCATCACCAAGAAAGTTAGGTAGGTCGCTTCCTTCAGGAACTGAATGAGGTCACTGTTTTGGCAACCACTTTGTCTTAACAGTTGCTTCAAAGGACACCTGAGATGGAGGCTGTCCATACTTCCTGTGACACTTTCATAAGTTAGAATGGTACCTCAACCATAGGCACCTGGGACGACCTCACCACACAGGCTTGGTTTGGTTCATCTTCTCTACATTAAGAAGAGAGAGACTGATTCAGACACATCCCTTCATCCTCACCAGGTTGTTTGCCATGAACGATGACTTTTGCTCTCTCAGGTCCTTCATAGCTGCCTACATCTTCTCCAGGGATCATTTCTGCATGGAACTTTGAGGTTGTTAGCAGGAGGAAGATCTTCTACATTCTTGTATTGTAAGACCAACTCTTTCCCTGCTCTTCTGTAAAGTTCGATTGAGGGAACAGTGTATGGTAAGGGTTAATAACATGTGCAATTTGGGTTAGGAATCATTCTGCTAGATGAATAATGGTATTGGGAAACTGCGACATTTACAAGAATATACAGGTGAAATATAAGTATGAAAACAGAAATCTAGGTAAGATTTGAAGACCAGAAGGGCATTGGGCCCTTGATTGGGAAACTTAGCTTTGAATTATGTTCTGGACAGGTGTCTCAGATAAATCGATATAAAATTGCATAGGACATGGTACCTTGGATGATTGAATGTCGAAGAGAACATCCAGTCAAAAAGG
This sequence comes from Callospermophilus lateralis, assembly GCF_048772815.1. Taxonomy (NCBI): domain Eukaryota; kingdom Metazoa; phylum Chordata; class Mammalia; order Rodentia; family Sciuridae; genus Callospermophilus; species Callospermophilus lateralis. Next base: position 2,007,432 of record NW_027510156.1, read on the forward strand.
GATAGTTGGTACGATTACGAAGATAGTCGGTAGGTTTAGAAAGAAGAGTGAGTATATGATTTGGACAAAATGTTCTTTAGCAATAGAGTTTCGGCTACAGCGTGAATGTAAATGTCAAAACATGTGAAGAGTCAGTCACAATGATGAACTCGGTAAAATATGTAGGAAAGCAGATATCAATAGAGACATTAAGAAACCAGGCAATGTATAAAGGGAGTGAGAGAATTTGACATTATCAACAGGGGTGAGGTTGAATATATAATCTTAGGAAGAAACAAATATGAGTCACCAATATGATTGACATTTTAGAGCATTAAACAACCTGAACAGTAATCTTAGGAAGAAACAAATATGTAGTCACCAATAGGATTGACATTTTAGAGCATTAAGCAACCTGAACATGGATGTTTTTAGTAATCCATGCTCAATTTCCAATTAGGCTTTGGTACAATCTGAAGTGTGACCTTTGATTTTTGTGTCCACAATATGCCTGTGATAAAATGTATATGTAGATGAGGTGACATGAGTATTTTTTCCACCATTTCTGGGAGCAATAATTTGAAGACGTATAAATTAGTATTGGGGATACAAATAGGTGTACCTTTTGTCTATGAATTTAAAAATAATGCAAGAATAGATCATACTGTGAATAAATAATACAACTGGGCCAACTTTACATAATGGATTGAATTGATATCTAAAAATATACAGGAAATCTTATATTTATATACATACATTCATTCCAAACATTGATACATCTAATGGTAATATTGGGGTTAAGTTTCATCATGAAGAGTGTGAGATTTTTTTCAAAAGTGATTGTGGAAATCGAAAATAATGTGTTTGGAAAGAAACCTCATGAAGAGACCAGTCAAGAAACCTGGAGGAATACATGTGTTCTGAAGCAGGAAGTGATTGAAAGAGAAAGAAATGCCTATAAATTTGTGAACTTGTGGATGAAATATATATTTACAATGTGCAAAAACTGAAGAAATAGTAATGTACCAGTGTTGAATAAAAATTGAACATTATAATACACATCATGTCCCATAGGAATCTACTTGCATTGATGTTAAATTGGGTGAGTTACTGTAGAAATATTAGGATTTGTCAGCACCATTCACTGAAGTTAGTTTTCATTAGTAGGAAACAAATATGTATTTGAGGTGGATGAATATTTCTGAAAATAGTCTTGGGAAAGTTGATTATAAATCCACATACATGAACATGAATGAATTTAGGGAGTGTATATAAGATATTTCATATTTTAAAAACTCAGGAGAGTATATATATATATATATATATATATATATATATATATATATATATATACACACACACACACACACACACACACACACACAGACAGACACACAAAACACCCACACAGACAATTAAAAGTAGCAACATTTATGCCAATCGAAATACTTAATTAAATATATAGCATCCACAGATGCAAAAATAGTTATTTTACTGAACATGGATTTATGTATAATGTTGTTCTACTAGAAAGCTCAACCATAGGTTGAATTTACAGTTCCAACAGTGTTTAGGAGGTGTGATCTCCTCTCACAATTTGGATCAGCCAAGTCTGCCACCTCACAAAAATGTTTGTGTGATAACAGGTAGGATTCTATATGTGCATATAAAAATACATGTGCTGAATTGGTACAGAGAAAGGGAGACAGGAGTTCACATATTTCTTAACTTTAAAAACAAATAGAGAACTATTTCTATTAAAAATTGACTAGATTTAAAACACCTAACCTTTATCATGAAAAAGGGAAATCCAACTATGCACCATGCTTCCTGTGAACTGCTTGTATTTCTATTCTGTTTGAGTTATTTTTCTCAATCATATTAAGATTAGTAGTCAGAGTCTAGTACGGTATGTGTTAGTGTCAGGGATTCAGTATTTTGAATGGGAAATTGGAAAATGAATCCAATGTTTATGCAAATATGTGCTACCCAAAAAAATTCCCACTCTCATTCAGAACAATGCCTTGACATTACCTTCACCCCAAGTAAGACACAATTAGAGGAGAAGAGTTAGAAAATCTGTGAATAAATATCTGGAATGGAAAAATCTCAGGAGTTCACAACCTTGGAGGTGGTAGAGGAGTTTCCAAAAGTATAAGGGACATGGTAAAAACTCCACAAACATGGAGCTCTGCTGACCAAAATACTTCTTGAGAAACTGCCTCTGAGGTTGGGCACTTGAAATATATGTTGTTTTCAGGAGCATTAACTTCCTTTCTAATGAGACCATCAATGCTGGGTCTGCATCTATGTGACCTGGACGACATGGTTTCTTATTTTCCAAAGAAAATGAGGCAGCAGTGCTGAATTCTCTTTTTGTATGTAAACTGTGGCCACTTAGGGTAAGTGTCTCCCCGTGTGAACTGTGAAGCCATTTGGTCATCTCCAATTTTCGTGGTGTTTCTTGCTGATGCACTGGGAGTTTGTTATTTGCTTCATGAAATACAAGGTGTTCAACTGGGACACAGTGCTGGAGGGAGTTCTGTCACTTGTGGTGGGTCAGGGTCTGCAGAAGAATGCACCAACCAGGCTTCTATTCCACATAGCTTGCCCCTTTGTCCATAGCAACCTGATTCTTAACATTGCCCAGAAACCTCTCCATAAAAGTAAAGGCCTTTACAAATAAGGGTCTGCTAGCTGCACCATTACAGTCCCAAGCCATTTGGAAGCCAATGGCAGATCCACATGGCCCAACCAATGATGTATTATCACACACCTGCACACCATTGCTCTAAGTCCACTCTTCAGCAGGCTCCAACTTACTGGCATCTCAGTTCTACACCATTTTCATGAAACCCAGTCAATCAAGGCACAGTCTAGTACACTCATGATCAGCAATAGGACAACCAAATTATCTCCAGTGCCACCTGGCCATGGGAATTTCAAAAATTTAATGGTATTTATCTAGCCATTTTTCAAGGATGAATTTACAGGCACTATGGGTTTCAATTCATCCAGGAACCATTAAACGTTGGGAAGATCATTTCAATGAAAGCTCTAAAGAACTATCACAGACAAGGCTTCCCAAAAAGTGGCCAAACGTCACATGAAGCCAGGCCCATTGAGGTCTACAATGTGAGGTCCATGTGTGTTTTGACTCTTAACTATGGCTGCCAAGTCTTTCAGAATAAAATCATGTGATATCTTTGCTGAGATTCCCAGTGGTCTGGGGAAAGCCACACTGGGCCTAGATCTCACATTCCAAGGGCGACTCTCAAGCGTGGCCTCCTAAAATCCCTACACAATTCATGACAATACTTCTCTGAGGTCAGTGTCAGAACTCAGTCTCTAAGGAGAATCACACCAGAGTTCAAGCCCAGGTGGACCCAGTCATCTCTTCCAACTACCACACAAATGACCACAATTAAAACCCAAACACTCCACACATGGCTCTCATCTTCTTCCATAAAGATAGTCATCAAAACCTCTGGCTGGAGTTTTCAATAAGGGGCGCAGCCCAAGATAGTGTCCAAAAGAAGCTCCCTTGCCCCTCATTTGACTAAAGACAGGGTGGCATGGACACCCTTCCTGTGAACCAGGAGTGATTAAATAGGCCTGTTATTAATACGGCTCTGCTTCTACAAATTGAGGACTAGTGATATTCAGGTATAGATTCTTTATGTGATTTGGAGTGATGAAAAACCCCAAGCACATATGGGCTAGCCTCTGAATGGATTTGAAGAACTCATTTGACCCAAAGTAACCCTATTCTCACTTGATGTACGTCAGGAAGCTAAAAGAAGAAGGCAAGAGACTTCATCCACATGACAGAACTTTTTGCCATTTTTTATTTGGATGCACACATGGGATCATTCTTTAGATACATCAGATGCTGAGTACCTAAACCACAACCTCACAAAGGGCGAAGAGGCTGATTCAGACACATCCCTTTTCAAAGCAATTAACCAAAGAGCCACAAGTGATGCCCATTCATATCCATTTGAAAACTGTTTTCTTCAGGCTTCACAAAGCGGTGGCCTGAGGCAAAGACCTTCCTGACATTCAGGGCAACAGAACCATGGGTATGCAAATGGCCCAAAGCAGGGTTTCTCCACTGAGACTTCCCTGGTCACACTGGTATCTGAGTTTTTTGAGAACCTCCCATTCCTTCAGCTATCCAGTACATGGCCATGCCACAGAGCTTGGAGGTGGTACATATTTGGACACAAAACCATGAGCCTATTCTGAACAGTGGCCAGAATTCAGGAAGAAAACAGCAACTTAGGAAGCTATTAGGTGTTGCCCATCGATAAGGCAAGCCACAGTCCATTTATAAATTGGGCAGTATGAATGCTGGGAAGCTTTCTTCTAGACAGGACACATCCATTGATACATTCTCTTTTCTAATGTTTACAAACAGTGACAGAGTGGGATACACAGACGTTGACACACTCACCTTGTTAAACGACTTAATAGAAACAGTTCTCTCCAAACCAAAAAGCCGCCTTTTCTACCTATTCTCAGAACATGAGACAAAACCACAACCTCACACCCACACCCACAAAGGCACCTACTTCCCCCAAGTAGGTCTGTGACTATCCTGATAGTCCTCTTACTGGTGGGCATACGATGTTCCCCCAAAATGGCCTGTCCTGTCTTAGATCTGGTCTTCTTGGCCAACCCTGTGAAGTTGTCAGGAGCCAGCAGTGAGCCACTACCTGCTTTCTCAGGAAAGGCGCATCTTCAGAGATCTCCTGGAATTTGGCCATTCTCACAAAGTAGGTACCAAGAAAGTTTGACTCTGTCCTTGGTAAATCCAAGCAACTGAGACTACTGGGATTAGGACTGGGACTCAGTCTGGGTGTCTGGATTCTTGGATCCCAAATTCAGAGAGTTTCATAAACAAGGTAGTTAGGTAGGTCACTTTCTCAGGAACTGAATGAGGTCAATGCATTGGCAACCACTTTGTCCTAACAGTTGCTTCCAAGGGTCCCATGAGATGGAGGCTGCCCCTACTTCCTGTGACACTTTCAGAAGTTAGAATGTTATATCAACCATAGGCACCCGGGAACAGCTCTCCACACAGGCCTGGTTTGGTCCATCTTCTCTACATTAAGAAGAGCGAGGCTGATTCAGACTGAACCCTTCATCCTGTCCAGGTTGTTTGAATAGAAGATGACTTTTGCTCCCTCAGGTCCTTCATAGCTGACTACATTTTCTCCAGGGATCATTTCTGCATGGACCTTTGAGTTCTCAGCAAGTGGAAGATCCCCTACATTCCTCTATTGTAAGACCAACTCTGTCCATGCTCTTCTGTAAAGTTAGATTGAGGGAGAGTGTATAGTTAGGGTTAATAAGATGTTTGATTTGTGCAAGCAATCATTCTGTGGGATGAATTATGGTATTGGGAATCTGCAATATTTACAAGAATATAGAGGTGAAATATAAGTATAACAACAGAAAACTAGGTAAGATTTGTAGCCCAGAAGGGCATTGAGCACTTGATTTGAATACTTAGCTTTGAATTATGTTCTTCACAGATGTTTCAGATAAATCTATATACAATGGCATAGGACCTTGTACACTGGATGATTGAATGTCGAAGAGAACATCCAGGCAAAAAGGGATAGTCGGTAGGATTAGGAAGATATTTGGTAGGATTAGAAACAAGAGTGAGTATAGGATTTGGACCAATCATACTTTAGCAGTAGGGTTTTTGGTAGAGAGTGAATGTAAATGTCAGAACATGTGAATAGTCAGTCACAATGATGAACTGGGGAAAATATTTAGGAAAGCAGATATCAATACAGACCTTAGGAAATCAGGCAAGGTATAAAGTGAGGGATATGATTAGACATTTTTAAAAAGCTTGAGGTTGAATATATAATCTTAGGAAGAAAACAATATGTAGTCACCAATAAGATTGACATTTGATATTATTAGGCAACCTGGACATGGATATTTTTAGTATTCCATGCTCACTTTCCATTTAGGCTTTAGTACAATCATAAGTGTGACATTTGTTTTTTTGTCCATAATATTACTGTGATAAAATGTATATGTAAATCAGGTGACATGAGTATTTCTTCCACCATTTCTGGGAGCAATATTTTGAAGACGTATAAATTACTATTGGGGGTACAAATAGGTGTACCCTGTGTCTATGAATATAGAGATAATGCATGAATAGACCACATTGTGAATAAATAATATAACTTTTTGTAACTCTAAATAATGGATTGATTGATATCTGAAAATATACATGAAATCTTATATTGATATACAATCATTCATTCCAACCAGTTACACATCTAAAGGTATATTAGTGTTATACCTGGAGGAATAAATGTGTTCTGAAGCAGGAAGTGATTGAAAGTGAAAAAAAATGCCTATATGTTTGTTAACTTGTGGACGAAATATATATCCTATGATGTGCATAAACTGCCGAAATAATAATGTACCAGTGTTGCATAAAAATGAACCTCAAAAAACACATCATGCCCCATAGAAATCTGATTGCATTGATATTAAACTGGGTCAGTTACTGTAGAAATATTATGATTTGCTGCACCATTCACTGAAGTTAGTTTTCAGTACTAGGATAAAATATGTATTTCAGGTGGGTGAATATTTATGAAATAATCTTGTGAAAAGTTGATTATAAATCCAAATACATGAACATGAATGAATTTAGGGAGTGTATATAACACAAAAATGTTTCATGTTTTGAAAAATCTGTACAGTGCATATATATATATATATATATATATATATATATATACACACACACACACACACACAAAACACACACCAACATTAAAATGTAGCAATATATATTCCAATCAAAATTAATCATGAAATATATATTATCCCCAGATGCAAAAATATTTATTTTACTGAACATGGATTTATCTATAATGTTGTTCTACTAGGAAGCTCACCCAAATGTTGAATTTTCAGTTACAACAGCATTTAAGAGGAGTGATCACTTCTCACAATTTGTATCTGCCTTGTCTTCCACCTCACAAAAATATACGTGTGATACCAGGTAGGATTCTATATGTGCATATAAAAATACATGTGCTGAATAGGCTACAGAGAAAGGGAGACAGGAATTTACATATTTGTTAACTTTAAAAAACATGGAGAACTATTTCAATTAAAAATTGACTAGATTTAAACAGCTTCACTTTATCATGCAAAAGACAAGTCCAACTATACACCATGCCTCCTCTGAACTGCTTGTATTTATACTCTCTCTGGATTGTTATTCTCCATCATATTAGGAGTAGTAGTCAGTTTCCAGTAGGGTATGTGTTAGTGTCAGGGATTGAGTATTTCATATGGAAAATAGGAAAATGAATCCAACGTGTATGCAAATATGTGTTACACAAAAATCTTCCCACTCTCATCCCTAACAAAGCCTTGACATTACTTTCGCCCCTAGTAACACACAATTAGAGGAGCAGAGTTAGAGAATCTGTGAATACATTTCTTGAATGGAAAATGCTCAGGAATTCTCAACGTTGGACATGGTAGAGGAGTTTCCAAAAGTAATGGAAAGAGAAAACACTCCACAAACATGGAGCTCTGCTGTCCTAAAGACTTCTTGAGAAACTGCCTCTGAGTTTGGGCACTTGAAATATATGTTGTTGTCAGGAGCTTTAGCTTCCTTAGTAGTGAGACCATCAAACCTGGGTGTGCATCTATATGAACCAGAGGACATGGTTTCTTATTTTCCAAAAACATGAGGCAGCAGTGCTGAATTCTCTCGTTATAGGTAAACTGTAGCCACTGGGGGCTAACTGTCTCCCCGTGTCAACTGTAAAGCCATTTGGTCATCCTCCACTTTTCCTGGTGTTTCTTGCCCCTGCACTGTGAGTTTGGTATTTGCTTAATAAAATACAAGGAGTTCAACTGGGACACAGTGCTGGAGGGACTTCTGTCACTTCTGGTGGGTCAGGGTCTGCAAGAGAATGCACCAACCAGGCTTCTATCCCACATAGCTTGCCCCCTTGTTCATAGCAACCTGATTCTTAACATTGCCCTCAAACTTCCCCATATAACAAGATGCCTTTAATATAAGGGTCTGCTGGCTGGACCATGTCAGTCACAATCCATTTGGAAGCCAATGGCAGATCCACATGACCCTCCACAGATGTATTATCACACACCTGCACACCACTGCTCTGGGCCCATTACTCAGCAGGCTCCAACATACTGGCATCTCTGTTCTACAACATTTTCATGAAACCCAGTCAATCAAGGCACTGTCTGGTACACTCATGATCAGCAACCGGAAATCCAAAAGTTCTCCATTGCCACGTGGTCATGGGAATTTCCAAACTCTATAGTCAAAAAATAGAACTGATCAGCAAAACTTTAACCTAGGTCTGTATGAGCTCAAAAAACAAAATAGAAATTCATGATGTGGGAAAGAGCAATAATAAAATAGATATTGAAAAAAGCATCCGGGTTCTGTCGGAGAAATAAGGATAGCCAAACTGGAGTTTTGGATATCGGCTGTTATGAATTTTAGCCAAATCGTCTTCTTTTTGGCCTATAGAAATCGCTTTAGTTAATCTCTCTGGAATCCAAATCAGCTGCTGTTCTCCCTGTGGAAACACACAAACAGACCCCTGACACCAGACAATTACTGGGTCAGGACCTTTCCATTGTCTTGTTAGAATATCCTTCCAAAGTACCTTGGGCTTCTGCACATTTTTTGGACATATATGCCTTTCCGCAGAAATAAGTCCTGATGAATCCAAATTTAAAAATTTAGAGTAAAAAGGGTTATTTTAAGTTTATCTTCGGGGAATATATACCCCTTCCCAATATGTCTTTTTGCTTTAATAAGTACATTTTAGAAGTTAGATGTGCTCTTTCATCTATGCCTTGTCATTGAGGATTGTATGGGTTTCCAATTATATGAGTAATGCCAAATGATGATCAAAATTGTTTAAAAGAGGTAGAAGTATAACCAGGGGCATTATCTGTTTTTAACTGTTTTGGAACGCCCACAATGGCAAAATTTTGTAAGCAATGAGCTATAACATCTTTACTCTTTTCTCCAGCATGAAGGGGGCCCATCAATAATCCAGAAAAAGTATCAACTGTAACATGCAAATATTTTAATTTTCCAAATTCTGGCAAGTGTGTGACGTCCCTCTCCCAAATATGGTTAGGTATCAATTCTCTAGAATTGACTCCAAGATTAACATGTGGTAAAAAGGTCACACAATTTTGACATTGTTTTATTATTTGTCTAGCTTGTTCCTTAGTTATTTTAAAATGCTTTTGTAAAGTATTAGCATTGATATGGAACTTTTTATGAAAATTTATACCTTCTTCTAGTATAGAGAAAATATGTATGTCATGTGTAGTTTTAAATGCTAAATCATTGCCCAAACTAAGGACTCCAGGGAATCCTGTATGTGCTATGATATGTCCTATAATTAATGGACATTTTCTGTCCCAGATTAGACTTTGTATAGTGGAACGCAAAGAGAAAACAGTAGAGGAAGGGGAAATCCTACCAGCATCTTCAATGGATACTATAGCATTAACTATATACTTACTATCGGAAAATAAATTAAATACAGAATCTTTAAACATCACAAAAGCTTGTAATACTGCATTAAGCTCTACCTTTTGAACTGATTGTTTGGGTACCAAAAATGTGAAAGTTTGATCGGGTGTAACTATTTCTGCTGTACCATTATTTGATCCATCAGTGAATATATGTGGAGCATTCATGATAGGTGTTTTTCTTGTCATTTTTGGAAAAATTACAGAATGCGATGACCAAAAAGAAAATAAAGGATTAGATGGTAAGTGGTTATCAAATGAAACATTAGATTTATACACGATTATTGCCCAAGTATTTAACTCATTAGCTAATTCATCAATTTGATTCGTACTATATGGATTAATAATTTTATTGGGAGAAATTCCAAACACTCCCTTTGTTGCTTTTATTCCTTTGAGTATTAATTGTCCTACAGCCTCAGGATACCTAGTAAGAATAGTGTTAGGAGAATACGATAAATGTATCCATAATAATAGACCTTCTTGCCAAAATATTCCTATAAGAATATTTTTTGGTAGTACAATAAATAATAAAGGCAAACTTATATCAATTCTATCAAAATGCATATTTTCCATATATGTTTCTATGATTTTTAATGCCTTTCTTGCTTCAGGCGTTAACATTCGGGGTGAATTTTGATCTGATAGACCTTTTAGGATATCAAATAAAGGTCCCAACTCTCCTCTTGGAGTACCTAGATAAGGTCTTATACAATTTAGGTCTCCTAAAAACTTTTGAATGTCATTAAGTGATTTGAGTTGATCTACTCGTATTTGAATTTTTGGTGGATAGACCATGATTGAGGATAATAGTATGCCTAAAAAATTAATTGGAAAATTTAATTGTAGTTTATCTATTGCTATCTCTAGATTATAATTTTTAATAAGTTTGTAAGTGTGGCATAACAGTCTAGCAATGTGTTTTTAGCTTTGCGTGCTACTAATACACAATCCATTTAGTGAAATATTTGTAGTTCAGTATTTTGATTTCTAATTAGCTGGATACTTTGTTAACATAAATTTGACACATAATTGGGATGTTAGCCATCCCTTGAGGGAGTATTTTCCACTCATATCTATGAACAGTACCTTCATGATTCAGTGCAGGAATAGTAAATGCAAAACTTGGACTATCCTCAGGATGAATTCGAAATGAAAAAAAAAATCGTTAATATCAATAAGTAAAACATACCAAGTTTTTGGCAAAGCAGACACTTGAGGAATCCCTGATTGAGCAGGTCCCATAATAACCATCTCATTATTAGTGGCTCTTAGAACTTTCAATAATCTCCATTTACCAGATTTCTTTTGATGATAAAAATTGGAGTTTTATGGGGAGATACCATAGGTTGTATATGTGCTTCCGCTAATTGTTGTTTGACCAGGTCATGGGCTGCTTGTATCTTTTCTTTAGTCAGGGGTCACTGAGGAACCCATACTGGTCTTTCTGATTTCCAAGTAATTTTTATTGTCTCAGTGGCCCTTTCTGAAAATCCAACCCATGTCTGTCTGTTCCTTGATCTATTTGTATTGGTGCTGCTATACCTTGTTCTTTGTTTTCTAATCTTTTTCCTTTCCTAAAATCTTGTCTAGTCATAGTAGTGGGTGCATTTTTGTTGATGTTATTTGTTAATGTCAAACCTAATTGATCGAGGACATCTCATCCCCCTAAATTTACAGGAAGATGATCCAATACATATGGCTGTATAGTTCCTTCACATTCTTCAGGATCCTTGCAATGTAATACTATTACACTTCTGTGGGGATTAGTTGCCACTTGTAGGCCTCAAAGTGTTTGAGTGGCTTGTTGTAATGGCCAATGTTTTGGCCCTTCTTGATGAGAGATGATGCTAAGTTCTGCACCTGTATCCAGTAGCCCATTAAATTCATGTCATTGAATATTTAGTTTTAGCATGGGGTGAGAATCTAAATTTAAAGAAAGCATAGCCCAATCTACACCTATGGGGCCTAATCTTTTGGAACCTCTTTCTACAGCATGACTGGAAAATTTATCATGTAGGCTTGGTATTAATAGTAACTGTGCTATTCTATCGCTTGGTGAAATTACTGATATACCCTTTGGAGAACTAGCTATAAATTTTAGTTCACATTCATAATCGGAATCAATTACCCCAGGACTTATCATAAGTCCTTTTAGAATAGAAGACCTGAGTCCCTATAATAAGCCCACCGTTCCTTTAGGAAGAGGTGCTTTTACCCCTGGGGAATGATTTGAACTCCCATCTCTGGAGTTAGAACTGATCTGGCGGAGGTGCAGATGTCCAACCCTGCACTCCCTCTGATTTGTCTGATGAGGGATCTGATGGACAACGTGTCCTGGACACTACACTGATGGGGTAGCTGGGATACTCCAGTGCTCCGTATATTTGTGATTTTGGGCCCCGGAGCATTGGGCTTCCCTGTCCATTTTTTGCCAATGGAGCCCAATGCCTTTCTCCATGATATCGTGGATAAACACCTGGTCCTTGTTCGTTTTTTGATAATGGAGTAACATCTATGGTGGTTTGAGAATGGCATTCATTAGCCCAATGTTCTCCCTCTACGGCATCATTGGCAAATACATGGTATTCTACTCCTTTGATACTTAGTTTTGTTAAACCCTCCACCTATGGGGCAATTCCTTTTAAAATGTCATGTTTGTTCACAATTGTAGCATGTTCTAGGCCTGGCATCTAAAGCCTGTTTTACTGCAGCTGCCAGAATTTGCCCTTGTTCAATAATGTCTCTGGCATCTAAAGCCTGTTTTACTGCAGCTGCCATGACTTGCTCTTGTTCATTAATGTCTCTACATAATTTAATATATGTGTTTAAATCTTCATGTTTCCATAGTCTAATGATATCTCTACACCAACGATTCGCTTGGTAATAAGCCAGTTGTTTTATTAATGGCATTGCTTGTTCTGTATTCCCAAACACTCTGGTAGCTGTGTGAATAAGCCTATCTACAAATTCAGGGTAAGATTCATTAGCTCCTGGTATTACCTTAGATAATTGACCTTGTAAACCTCCATGTCCTTGTAAAGCCTCCCATGCCTTAATCGCCTCTACAGCAAATTGTGCGTATACGCCAGGATCATATGAAATTTGTTGCTGCTGATCCTCATCGGGTCCCTTTCTAACAACATATCTAGATTTTGCTGAGGATAACCAGCTGCTACATTTGACCTAGCCGTCTCCTTGCAAAATTCCTCATTGGCAACCTTCCTTAACAGGTATTGACCTCCATTTAGCACAGCTTTACATATATTAGCCCAATCTGCTGGCATCATGTTAAAGTTGTTAATGGACTCGATCAAGCTTACAGTGAAGGGTGCTTGAGGACCATAGGTTGTTACAGCCTCTTTTAGCTGCTTCACTATTTTGAAATTTAAAGCATGGTGAATTTGCTGCCCACCAACCTCAAATACAGGACATGTTAATACTTGAGATCTTGTCTCAGGATCCGAACTATCAACTGCGGGTGGTTGGGGGCCTTCCAGCATATGGAGGTGGTCTTGTTATTTAGACATTCATGTCCTCCAGTGATAGACAGGTGTTAGTAACAGTCCCCTGTAGAGGTGGCACTGTTGGTTGGACACTTACACCCTATGGATATAGAAAGTTGTTAGTAGCAGTATCCTTTTGTAACTTTCCCCCTGCTGGCTTTTTCTGCTCTAAGCTTTGTTCCTCTATCTTTGTCTGAACTGAAGGCTTTGGACTAAGCAAACCAGATATGAATGTCCACAATAGCAATGTGCCAACTGGCAGTGTCCCTGGGCTGTTCTTTTCTATTATTTTTAAATCTTCACCATGATGGTTCCATTGTGATATATTTAACAACTCCTCCTTAAAAAGCCATGGGATACATTTTTGTATTGTATCAATGTATGCCCTGACTGTTCTTGATTTTACTGAGATGCCTCCTTCCTCTAACAATTTACTTAACACTCTTTCAGTTTGTTTTTTACTAATATCTGATCCCGTATTTCTACTATAAAACAACCCAAGATGACGCCATGAAAAACCGAGACAGAATAAAATAAAAAGGGAACAACAAAAAGTCATTATAGCCTTTCTATCCTCCTGACATGTGCATCCATCCTTTCTCCCTATCTGTTTCTCAGAATTAAATAGTTTTTCCTCAGATGTGAGCAGATTTTCTTCCGTCTCACTCATGTCCAGGGACAGGCAACTTAAAACAAAAGTGAAGCAAAACAAAAGACGAGTCTTTAAATGGTTACCCTCCTTGCACCCTTCCCTCAGGGTTGAGCATTTTATCTTATCACTTACCCTTAGTCACTCCCCATGGGAGCCACCAAATATTGCAGTGTGGCTGCGCACGATTTAGTAGCCACTTGTCAAAACAAACGAACTTCATTTTTATAACCACATACACCAAACAAAACAGCTCCTCAGGAAAAACTCTCAGAGCCCAACTGCCACCACCGGCTTCCCACAAGCCTCTCTCTCCCCCACAACCCTCTCCACCTCCCACAATCCTCCTTCTCTTGAGGACGATTGACTGGTTCACCTGGGAAGAGCCATATAATGTCCCCCAATGAGCAGCTCCGTGGTCTGAAAGGGCAAGGAAACAGCCCAATAAGCATCACCTCAGAGGAGCCAATCAACTGGATGTTGCTGGGGCCGCTGTGAACCAATCATCAGCTGGCAGTCTGAAATGGCAGGGAAAGAGCTGAATAAGCATCTCCAATGTGCATCACCACAGAGGAGCCAATCAGCTAGATGTTGCTGGGCCACTGCAAGCCAATCATCAGCTGGCAGCTGGAAGTTTGCTGGCAACTGGAAGTTAGCTGGGGCACCTTCACCTGTGGCTCTCAACAGTTTGATACCAGTTAAGATTCTATATGTGCACACAAAAATATTTGTGCTGAATAGGCTACAGAGAAAGGGAGACAGGAATTCACATATTTGTTAACTTTAAAAACACATGGAGAAATTTGAACTAAAAATTGACTAGATTTATAACACCTACCCTTTTTCATGCAAAAGGAAAGTCCAACTATACACCATACCTCCTGTGAACTGCTTGCATTTCTACTCTGTTTGTGTTATTTTTCTCCATCATATTAGGAATAGTAGTCATAGTCTAGTAGAGAATGGGTTAGTTTCAGGGATTCAGTATTTCGAATGGAAAATTGGAAAATGAATCCAATGTGTATGCAAATATGTGCTACAAAAAATCTTCCAACTCTCATCCAGAACAATGTCTTGACATTACCTTAACCCCAAATAAGACACAAGTAGAAAAGAAGAGTTAGAAAATCTGTGAATACATATCTGGAATGGAATATGCTCATGAGTTCAAAAACTTGGAGGTGGTAGAGGAGTTTCCAAAAGTAAGGGACAGGGTAAACATTCCACAAACATGGAGCTCTGCTGGCCTAAATGCTTTTTGAGAAACTGCCTCTGAGGTTGGGCATTTGAAATATATGTTGTTGTCAGGAGATTTAGCTTCCTTTTTAGTGACACCATCAAAGCTGGGTCTGCATCTATGTGACCTGGAGGACATGTTTCTTATTTTCCAATTAACAGGAGGCAACAGTGCTGATTTCTCTCTTTGTAGGTAAACTGTGGCCACTGGGATCTGAGTGTCTCTTCGTGTGGACTGTGAAACCATTTGGTTATCCTCCACTTTTCATGGTGTTTCTTGCTGATGCACAGGGTGTTTGGTATTTGCTTCACAAAATACAAGGAGTTCAACTGAGACACAATGCTGGATGGAGTTCTTTCAAGTATGGTGGGTCAGGGTCTGCAGGAGAATGCACCAACCAGGCTTCTATCTCACATAGCTTGCCACCTTGAACATAGCTACCTGATTCTGTACATTGCCCTGAAACCTCTCCATATAGTATGATGCCTTTACATAGAAGGGTCTGCTGGCTGCACCATGTCAGTCACAAGCCATTTGGAATCCAATGGCGATTCCACATGGCTCCACCACAGAAGTTTTATCACACACCTTCACACCACTGCTCTAGCCCCACTACTCAGCAGGCTCCAACTTACTGGCATCTCTGATCTATACCATTTTCATGAAACCAAGTCAATCAAGGCACTGTCTCGTATCCTCATAATCAGCAAGAGGTCATCCAAAGTTTCTCCAGTGCCACCTGGTCATGGGAATTTCACAAATTTTATGGTATTTTCTAGCCGTTTTTCGAGGATGAAGCTGGAGGCACTGTGGTTTCACTTCATTCAGGAACCATTAAATGGTTCAGAAGCTCATTTCAATGAAAGCTCTGGAGAAATCTCACAGGCAAAGCTTACCAAAGAGTGGCCAAAAGGTAACATGAAGCCAGGCATATTGGGGTCTACAATGTGAGGTCCACGTGTGTTTTGACTCTCAACTATGGCTGCCAAGTCTTTAATAATAAAATCATGTGATATCATGGCAGAGGTTCCCAATGCTCTGTGGAAAGCGACCCTGGGCCTAGATCTCAGTTTCCAAGAGCGACTCTCATGCGTGGCCTCCTAAAATCCCAACACATTTCATGGCAATACTTCTCTGAGATCAGATCCTGAACTCAGTCTCTAAGGGGAATCACACCAGAGTTCACGCCCAGGTGGACCCAGTCAT
Organism: Callospermophilus lateralis; assembly: GCF_048772815.1. Lineage (NCBI taxonomy): Eukaryota > Metazoa > Chordata > Mammalia > Rodentia > Sciuridae > Callospermophilus > Callospermophilus lateralis. Next base: position 2,023,600 of record NW_027510156.1, read on the forward strand.
CTCTTCCAACCACCACACAAATGACAACAATTAAAACCAAAACACTTCCACATGGCCCTCATCTTCTTTTATATAGACACTCATCATAACCTCTGGCTGGAGGTTTCCATGAGAGGCATAGTCCAAGACAGTGTCCAAAATAAGATCCCTTGCCCCTCATTTGCCTAAAGTTCGAGTGGAATGGACACCCTTCCTGTAATCCAGGAGTGATCAAATTGGCCTGCCATTTATATTGCTCCGCTTCTCCAATTTGAGGCCTACTGACCATGGGGTTTAGATTCTTTATTTGTATTGGAGTCAAGAAAAAACCCAAGCACCAATGGGCTAGCCTCTGCAGGGATTTAAAAAACTCATTTTACCCAAAGGATCCCTATTCTCACTTGATGGAGGTCAGCAACCTAACAGATGAAGGCAAGAGACTTCATTCACAATGATTGATCTTTGTGATATTTGTTTTTGGATGCACACATGGGATCTTTTTTAGATCCATCAGGTGCTGAGAATCTAAGGTACTGTCTCACACAGGGCCAAGAGACTGATTCAAACACATCCCTTTCCAAAGAAATTAAGCAAAGAGCCACAGGTGATGCCCATTCATTTCCATTTGAAAACTGTTTTCTTCAGGCTTCAAAAAGGTGTGGCCTGAGGCAAAGACTTTCCTGACATTCAGGGTAACAGAACCATATTTAAGCAAATGGCCCAAAGCAGTGTTTCTCAACTGAGACTTTACTGTTCACAGTGATATCTAAGTTTTCTGAGATGCTCTCCATTCCCTTCAGCTATCAAGGACAAGGACATGTCACAGAGCTTGGAGGTAGTAAATATCTTGGACACATAATGACTAGCCTATTCTGGAGAGTGGCCAGAATTCAGGAAGAAACCAGGAAATTAGGACAATAGTAGGTGTTGCCCATCAATAACTCAAGCCACTGTCCTTTCTTAATTAGGTCGGATGAATGCTGGGATGCTTTCTACTAGACAGGACATATCCATTAATGAATTCTCTTTTCTAATGTCTACAACCATGTACCCAGTGGGATACACAGACATAGAAACATTCACCTTGTCAAACGACTTACTAGAAACAGTCCAATCCAAACCAAACATACCGCCTTTCCTACCTATTCTCAGAACATAAGACAAAACTACAAAACCACAACCACACCCACAAAGGCACCTCCTTCCTCCAAGTAGGTCTGTGATATCTGGAGTATCCTCTGACTGTTGGGCCATACTATGTTCCCCCGAAATGGTCTGTCCTGTGTCAGAACCGGTCTCCTTGTCTAACTCTCTGAAGTTGTCAGGAGCCAGGGGTGAACCACTACGTGCATTCTCAGGAAAGGCCCCTCTTCAGAGCTCGCCCAGCATTTGGCCATCCTCACATCAGTAGGTACCTGCTGGGAGCCATTAGCCAAGTAGGTATGACAATTTCCTTACCAGCATACCCCCATGCTGTTTAGTGGAAGGACTCCTGGAAAGTGACCTTGCTCAAGGACCAGGGTGGATACGTGTTTAGGGTGTTCCCGGTTTAGGATAATCTGAGTTTAGGGCGTTCATGGTTTAGGAAGATTATTCCTGCCGGGAATAAGGCGTATCCTGCTGCCTGAGTTCCTCTTGAGTTCGTAGGGTTAGACAGTATTTTTGAAAGACAGAGCCCAGTGGAGGTGTGGATTTAGGCAGAGAATGTGGATTTCCACAGAACGTGTTTGTAGATGACCGGTGTGAGATCGGGAATAAAGAATTGCTGTTTGAATCTACAAAGCTGTGAGTGGCTCGTGATTTGTGCCCAGCCAGAATGTGGCAGATACCAAGAAATGCTGACTCTGTCCTTGGTAAATCCAAACAAGTGTGACCACTGGGACTGAAACTGGAATGGGCTCTGGGTGACTGGCTTCCTGGATCCCAAGTTTAGAGAGTTCCATCACCAAGGAAATAAGGTGAGGTCACTTCCTTCAGGAACTGAATGAAGTCACTGCCTTGGCAACCACTTTGTCCTAACAGTTGCTTCCAAGGGTCCTATGAGATTGAGGCTGCCACTACATCCTGTGACCCTTTCACAAGTTAGAATGGTATATCAACCATAGGCACTTGGGAACAGCTCTCCACACAGGCCTGGTTTGTTTCACCTTCTCTAAATTAGAAGAGGGAGGCTTATTCAGACACAACCCTTCATCCTGACCAGGTTGTTTCCCATGGTAGATAACTTTTGCTCTCTCAGGTCCTTCATAGATGCCTAATTATCTTCAGGGATCATTTCTGCATGGACCTTTGAGGTTCTGAAGAGGTGGAAGATCCCCTACATTCCTGTATTGTAAGACTAACTCTGTCCCTGCTCTTCTGTAAAGTTAGATGGAGGGTAACATGTATGGTTAGTCTTAATAATATGTTCGATTTGGGTTAGGAATTATTCTGCTGGATGAATAATGGTATTGGGAAGCTGTGATATTTATAAGAATATAGAGGAGAAATATAAGTATGAAAACAGAAATCTAGGTAAGATTTGAAGCCCAGAAGGGCATTGGGCCCTTGATTGGGATACTTAACAATGAATTACGTTCTGCTCAGATGTCTCAGATAAATCAATATACAATGGCATAGGACCATGTACCTTGAATGATTGAATGTGGAAGAAAATATCTAGTCAAATGTGATAGTCAGTAGGATTAGGAAGATATCTGTTAAGGTTAGGAAGGAGAGTGAGTATAGGATTTGGGTGAAAAGTTCTTTACAATAGGGGTTCAGGTAGAGAATGAAGGTAAATATCAGCACATGTGAAGAGTCAGTAACAATGATGAACTGGGGAAAATATGTAGGAAAGCAGATATCAATAGAGACATTAGGAAATCAGGTAAAGTATAAAGTGAGTGATAGGATTAGACATTTGCAACAGGGTAAGATTGAAAATATAATCTTAGGAAGAAAAAAATATGTAGTCACCAATAGGATTGACATTTGAGAGCATTAGGCAACCTGGACATGGATGTTTTTAGTAATCCATGTTCACTTTCCATTCAGGCTTTGGTACAATCATAAGTGTGATTTTTGGATTTTGTGTCCAGAATATTACTGAGATAAAACGTATAGTTAGATCAGGTGACATAAGTATTTCTTCCACCATTTCTGGCAGCAGTATTTAGAAGATGTATAAACTAGTATTTTGGGTACAAGTAGGTGTACACTCTGTCTATGAATGTAGAGAAAATGCATGAATAGACCATACTGTGAATAAATGATATAAATTGTTCCAACTTTAAATAGTGGATTGCATTGATAGCTCAAAATATACAGGATATCTTATATTTATATACATACATTCATTCCAACCATTTATACATCTAATGATAATATTAGGATTATGGTTTATCATGAAGAGTGTGTGAGTTTTGCTTCAAAAGTGATTATGTAAATCGAAAATAATGTGTTTGGAAAGAAGTCTCATGAAAAGACCAGTCAAGAATCCTGAAGGAATACATGTGTTCTGAAGCAGGAAGTGATTGAAAGTGAAACAAATTCCTACAAATGTGTGAACTTGTGGATGAAAAATATATCCTATGATGTGCAAAAATGAAGAAATAGTATTGTACCAGTGTTAAATGAATATGAATGTCAAAATACACATCATGTCCCATAGGAATCTACGTGCAATGATGTTAAACTGGGTCAGTTACTGTAGAAATATGAGGATTTGTATGCACCATTCACTGGATTTAGTTTTCAATACTAGGAAACAAATATGTATTTCAGGTGGATGAATATTTCTGAGAACATTCTTGTGAAAAGTTGATTTAAAATTCACATACATAAACATGAATGAATTTAGGGAGTGTATATAAGACACATATATTTCATATTTTAAAAAATTTGGATACATATGTATATATATATATATACTAAAAAACACACACAGACATTAAAAGGTAGCAATATATATGCAAATCGAAATACATCATGAAATATATATCATCCACAGATGCAAAAATATTCATTTTACTGAACATGGATTAATGTATAATATTGTACTACTAGGAAGCTCACCCATAGGTTGCATTTTCACTTCCAACAGTGTTTAGGAGGAGTGATCTCTTCTCATAATTTGTATCTTCCATCAGCCACCTCAAAAATTTACATGTGATAACAGGTAGGATTCTATATGTGCATATAAAAATACATTTGGTGAATAGGCTACAGAGAAAGGGAGAAAGGAATTCGCATATTTGTTTACTTCAAAAACACATGGAGAACTATTTCAATTAAAAATTGCCTAGATTTATAAATCCTACTGTTTATCATGCAAAAGGCAAGTCAAACCATACAGCATGCCTCTTCTCAACTTCTTATATTTCTATTCTGTTTGGGTTATTTTTTTCCATCATATTAGGATTAGTTGTCAGAGGCTAGTAGGGTATGTGTTCATGTCAGGGATTCAGTATTTCAAATGGAAAATAGAAAAATGCATCCAATGTGTATGCAAATATGTGCTACAGAAGAATATTCTCACTGTCATTCAGAACAATGCCTTAACATTACCTTCACCACAATAAGACACAATTAGAAGAGGAGAGACAGAAAATCTGTGAATATATATCTGGAATGGAAAATTCTAAGGAATTCACAACCTTGGAGGTAGTAGATGTGTTTCCAAAAGTAAGGGACAGGGTAAGCACTCCACAAACGTGGAGCTCTGTTGGCCTAAAGACTTCTTGAGAAACTGCCTCTGAGGTTGGGCACTTGAAAAATATGTTGTTGTCAGGAGCTTTATCTTCCTTTGTAGTGATACCATCAAAGCTTGGTCTGCATCTATGTGACCTGGAGGGCATGGTTTCTTATTTTTTAATGAACATTAGGCAGCAGTGCTGAATTCCCTCTTTGTAGATAACTGTAGCCATTGGGGGCTAAGTTTCTCCCCTTGTGGACTGTGAAGCTATCTGGTCATCCTCCAATTTTTGTGGTGTTTCTTCCTGCTGCACTAGGAATTTGGCATTTGCTTCACGAAATAAAAAAAGTTCAACTGGGACACAATGCTGGAGGGAGTTATGTCACTTGTCATGTGTGTGTGTCAGGGTCTGCAGGAGAGTGCACCAACCAGGCTTTGATCCCACATAGCTTGCCCCCTTGACCATAGCAAACTGATTCTGAACATTGCCCTGAAACTTCTCCATATAACAAGATGCCTTTACATACAAGGTTCTGCTGGCTGCACCAAGTCAGTCACAACTCATTTGGAAGCCAAGGGCAGATCCACATGGTCCCACCACAGCTGTTTTATCACACACCTGCACAAAACTGTTATACAACCACTAATCAGATGGCTCCAACTTACTCACATCTCTGTTCTACACAATTATAATGAAACCCAGTCAATCAAGACACTGTCTGATACACTCAAATCAGCAACAGGACATCCAAGGTTCTCCAGTGCCACCTGGTCGTGGGAATTTCAAAAATGTCATGGTATTTATGTAGCCATTTTTCAAGGATGAAGTTGAAGGCACTGTAGGTTTCAATTCATTCAAGAACCATTAAATGTTGAGGAATATTATTTCAATGAATGCTCTGGAGAACTCTCACAGGCAAGGCTTCCCAAAGAGTGGCCAAAAGGTTACATGAAGCCAGGCCCATAGAGGTCTACAATGTGAGGTCCACGTGTGTTTTGACTCTCAACTATGGCAGCCAATTCTTTCAGAATAAAATCATATGATATCATGGCTGAGATTCCCTGTGCTCTGTGGAAAGCCACCCTTTGTCTAGATCTCAGTTTCCAAGGGCGACTCTCATGCGTGATCTCCAAAATTCCCAACACAATTCATGGCAATACTTTTCTGAGGTCAGTTCCAAAACGCAGTCTCTAAGCAGAATCACACCAGAGTTTAAACCTCAGTGGACCCAGTCATCTCTTCCAACCGCCACACAAATGACCAAAATTAAAACCAAAACACTCCCACATATCCCTCATATTCTTCCATATAAAAACTCATCATAACCTCTGGTTGGAAGTTTCCATGAGGGGCACATTCATTGACAGTGTCCAAAATAAGCTCCCTTGCCCCTCATTTGCCTAGAGTCATTGTGGCCTGGACACCATTCCTGTGAACCAGGAGTGATCAAATATGCCTGCTCTTAATTCTGCTCTGCTTCTCCAATTTGAGGCCTACTGACAGTCAGGTATAGATTCTTCATATGATTTGGAGTCATGAGTAAACCCAAGCACCTCTGCAGGGCTTTGAAAAACTCATTTGACCCAAAGGATCCCTATTCTCACTTGATGGAGGTCAGGAAACTAAGAGAGAAAGGCTAGAATCTTCATCCACAATAACTGATCTTTTTGCCATTTTGGTTTTGGATGCACACATGGGATTTTTCTTTAGATCCATCTGGTGCTGAGAATCTAAGCCACAACCTCACACAGGTCCAAGATGCTGATTCAGACACTTCCCTTTCCAAAGCAATTAAGCAAAGAGACACAGTTGATGCCCATTCATTTCTATTTGATAACTATTTTCTTCTGGCTTCACAAAGTGTATCCTGAGGCAAAGACCTTCCTGACATTCAGGACAAAAGAACAATATGTAAGCAAAAGGCCCAAAGCAGGGTTTCTCCACTGAGACTTTTCTAGTCACACTGATATATGAGTTTTTTGAGATGCTCCCATTCCCTTCAGCTATTCAGTACATGGCCATTTCACAGAGCTTGGAGGTGGTACATTATCTTGGAAAAAAAACGATGAGCCTATTCTGAAGAGTTGCAGAATTCAGGAAGAAAACTGAAACTGAGGAAGATAATAGGTGTTGCCCATCTATAAAACAAGATGCAGTCCATTCATAAATTGGGCAGAATGAATGCTGGGACCTTTCTACTATAAACGACACATCCATTGATGCATTCTCTTTACTAATGTCTACAACAACTGACACAGTAGGATACACAGACATAGAAACACTCGCTTTGTCAAATGACATACAAGAAACAGTCCACCCCAAACCAAACAAATCGACTTTTCAACCTATTCTCATAACATGAGACAAAACCATATACTCACACCCACACTCAAAAAGGCACCTCCTTTCCCCTAGTAGGTCTGTGACTATATGGAGTGTCCTCTGACTGAGTGGCTATACTATGTTCCCCCAACATGGCCTGTATGGTCTCAGATCATGTCTTCTTTTCCAACTCTGTGAAGTTGCCAGGAGCCACTGGTGAGCAAATACCTGCTTTTTCAGGAAAGGCCCCTCTTCAGAACTCTCCTGGCATTTGGCCATCCTCACATATGTAGGTACCAAGAAAGACTGAGCTTGTCCTTGGTAAACCCAAACAAGTGAGCCCACTGGGACTGCGACTGGGACTTCCTCTGGGTGCCTGGCTTCCTGGATCCCAAGTTCAGAGAGTTCCATCACCAAGGAAGTTAAGTAGGTCAATTCCTTCAGGAACTGAATGAGGTCACTGCCTTGACAACCACTTTGTCCTAACAGTTGCTTCAAAGGGTCCCATGAGATGGGGGCTGCCCCTACTTCCTGTGACACTTTCACAAGTTAGAATGGTATATCAACCATAGGGACCCGGGAACAGCTCTCCACACAGGCCTGGTTTTGTCCATCTCCTCTACATTAAGAAGAGGGAGGCTGATTTAGACACATACCTTCGTCCTGACCAGGGTTTTTGCCTTGGAAGATGACTTTTGTTCTCTTAGGTCCTCCTTAGATGCCTACATCTTATTCAGGGATCATTTCTGCATGGACCTTTAAGGTTCTCAGCAGGTGGAAGATACCCTACATTCCTGTATTGTAAGACCAACACTGTACCTGCTCTTCTGTAAAGTGAGATTGAGGGAACAGTGTATGGTTAGGGTTAATAACACATTCGATTTGGGTTAGGAATCATTCTGTGAGATGAATAATGGTATTGGGAACTTGAGATATTTACAAGAATATAGAGGTGAAATATAAGTTTTAAAACAGAAATCTAGGTAAGATTTAAAGGCCAGTAAGGCATTAGGCCCTTGAGTGGGATACTTAGCTTTGAATTATATTCTGCACAGATGTCTCAGATGAATCTATATACAATGGCATAGGACCTTGTACCTTGGATGATTGAATGTCGAAGAGAACATCCAGTCAAAACGGGATAGTCAGTATAATTAGGACGATAGTCGATAGATTTAGAAAGAAGAGTGAGTATAGGAGTGGGACCAAAAGTTCTTTAGCAATAGGCTTTCGGGTAGAGAGTGAATGTAAATGTCAGCACATGTGAAAAGTCAGTCACAATAATGAACTGGGATAATATGTAGGGAAGCAGATATCAATAGAGACATTAGGAAATCAGGCAAAGTATAAAGTGAGTGATAAGATTAGACATTTTCAACAGGGTTGAGGTTGAATATATAATCTTAGGAGAAAACAAATATGTAGTCACCAATAGGATTGACATTTGAGAGCATTAGGCAACCTGGACATGGATGTTTTTAGTAATGCATGCTCACTTCCGTTTAGGCATTGGTACAATCATAAGTATCACATTTTCTTTTTGTGTAAAGAATATTACTGTGATAAAATGTATATGTAGATCAGGTGACATGAGTATTTTTTTCCAACATTTCTGGGAGCTACATTTTGAAGATGAATATATTAGTATTGGGGTTACAAATACTTGTATCCTGTGTCTATAAATATAGAGATAATGCATGAATAGAGCATACTGTGAATAAATAATATAAGTGGTTACAACTTTAAATAATGGATTGAATTGATATCGAAAAATATACAGGGAATCTCATATTGATATACAATCATTCATTCCAACCAGTTACACATGTAATGGTAATATTAGGGTTGTGGTATATCATGAAGAGTGTTTGAGTTTGCTTCAAAATGATTATGGAAATCAAAAATAATGTGTTTTGAAAGAAGTGTCATGAAAAGACCAGTCAAGAAACCAGGAAAAATACGTGTGTTCTGAAGCAGGAAATGATTGAAAGTGAATCAAATGCCTATAAATTTGTGAACTTGTGGATGAAATATATATCCTATTATGTGCATAAACTGAAGAAACTGTAATGTACCAGTGTTGAATAAAATGAACTTCAAAACACACATCATTTTCCATAGAAATCTACTTGCATTGATGTTAAACTGGGTCAGTCACTGTAGAAATATTAGGATTGCATCCACCATTTACTGAAGTTAGTTTTCAGTACTAGGAAACAAATATGTATTTCAGGTGGATGAATATTTCTGAGAATAATCTTGTAAAAAGTTGATTATAAATCCATATACATGAACATGAATGAATTTAGGGAGTGTACATAAGACACATACATTTCATATTCTGAAAAATCTGGAGAGTGTATATATATATATATATATATATATATATATACAAAACACACAACACAGACAATAAAATGTAGCGATATATATGACAATCGAAATACATCATTAAATATATATCATCAACAGATTCAAAAACATTTATTTTACTGAACATGATTTATGTATAATGTTGTTCTACTAGGAAGCTCACCCATAGGTTGAATTTTCAGTTCCAACAGCATTTATGGGGAGTGATCTCTTCTCACAATTTGTATCTGCCAAGTCAGCCACCTCACAAGAATGTATGTGTGATACCAAGTAGGATTCTATATGTGCAGATAAGAATAAATGTGCTGAATAGGCTATAGAGAAATGGAGACAGGAATTCACATATTTGTTAACTTTAATAAATTTTTTAAAACACATGGAGAACTATTTCAATTAAAAATTAACTAGATTTATAACACCTACCCTATATCATGCAAAAGGCAAGTCCAACTATACTCCATGCCTCCTCTGAACTGCTTGTATTTATATTCTGTCTGGGTTATTTTTCTCCATTATATTAGGATTAGTAGTAAGAGTCTAGTAGGGTATGGGTTAGTGTCAGTTGTCCCGGCCGGCCGGACACATCAATGTGGGTGGCAAACCTAGTTGGGGAGGAAAGAAGGGACAAGACACATGAGAGATGACAGCAAGACAGGATTTCTGATCATGCTGCAAACTTTTATTGTTCTCACATGGGAATTTATATGCTGCAGATGGGAAAGCTCTCTTGTCGGCAGTTGCAGGATGTCTTCAAAAAGTGAGATAACCTCAGGATGTTTCAGGTAGACAGATGGCCGCAGGATGTCTCAGGGAGATAGATGGCTGCGGGATGTCTCCCAGGCAGGATACCTCCAAGGGGGCTGTTTCTTGTCAGTGTCATGCTATTCTTTGAAGGAGAACTTTCTTCTAGCTTCTGACATCACCCCCTTTCTTATATAAAATATTTGACCATACATTACCCACTATATTTTTAGGGCGTGATAGAGGCTCTTTTTCTCTAGGAGGCTTAAGAATATCTCCTGATCCGAGCGAGCGTATTCACTAGGATATTTTGTGGTGGCCTTGGCATGTTTTTGGAGGAGATGGCTTTGAGGGGAAGCATGCCAACCGCCATGCCCCAGAGCATGTCTCTCAGAGGTCTTGGGTTTTTGGATCCGTGGATTCATCCTCCTGCAGTCCTTCCTGCACCCTCCGTTATTATGGCCTACAGTCTTCACTCCATGGGTGCGTCCTCCCCCAAGTGGAGGGTCCATGGAGAAGGAACCCTAATTGCAAGGGCAGAAGATGGTTGGTCAGAGTTGTTACTTATAGATTTATGTAAGAAAGAGAGATCTGTGGGGATGTAAAGTTAAGAAAAAAGCCTGTGAGAAGGGTAGAACATCCTTTTAAATGTTGGCATCACTGTCTTCCATCTTCAGATGATGATAGTGGACCTGTATGGACTTAGAGTCCAAAATATTAATCTGTTCTTTAATAAATTGTACCAGCCTGTTTATAATGCAGGGTCGGATGGACACAATTAAAAGTAAACCCAACAAAGGGACTAAGAGGGGAAGAAGGTAGGGTAGAAATCCATTAAACCCATTCCAGAGGGGATTTTTATAATGTTCCCTTCTTCTCTTTTCTAGATCTTCTTGAAGCTGCTTAATTTTAGTGCGTACTATGTCTGATTTTTTGGCATAAAAGCAGCATCGTTCCCCTAAGGACAAGCAAATACCTCCCTGGTTAGCTTTCAGCAAATCTAAGCCTAGTCTATTTTGAAGGAAAACTTCTGCCAGGGAGTGTATTAGGTCCTGCAAATCTTTAATGGTTCTGATAGAGTTTGTACATCAATTATAGGTTGTTGAGACAGGCGACGGTAAGAGTGTATAGCCGTGTTAAGCCAGCTGTACCTGTTCCCACAGCAGCTGTTATTCCAAGGCTCGCAAGGAGTGGTAAGGCCTGTATTGCCCGCCTGTGTCTTTTGACTAAGGTGTCTAGGCTAGGAATGCGTAGAGGTTTGTCTTCTTGGACAATAGTTATATCAGGGAGTAATAAGGCAAGAACACAGCCAACGGTCCAATTCCCTGGAAGCCTGGGGAAGGCACAGTTTCCTCCACAATAAAAACTGTGCTATTGCAGGGACAAAGAGATGAGGTGGGTGAGGAATAATTTTGTACTGTTGAGCAATTTCCAAAGGAAGTAACTCCAACATCAATATCATAGGTATTATTCTGCATCACGCCTAAAAGACATAATGTAAAAGTGCCTATAGACTGTACTTGAAAAGGAAATCCGGGTTGGCATGTGTTATCATTGTCTATGATAGAATTAATAGTAATTGCCATAGCCATGGTTGACCCTGTTGTCATGCAGAGCCAGCAATCACCAGCAAGGGTGGGGTTGGAATTATTAAGAAAGGAGAAGGTAGTTTCCAAAATATCTAATGTATTGGTATCTAAACCTGGGAGCTCGGATTTAGGCTATATTAAGGGATGATATGTGAGCTCAGGGATTTTGGGTTTCAAAAGTTTGATTATCTGAGGATGCTTGACAGCATCAGTGGGTCCTCCACCATCAGAGACCCCTGTAGGAGCCTTAATGCGCCAGCAGGAGGGTTTACCAACAGTGCCTTGGCACCCAGCTGACTGTAGCTTGGTGTATTTGCCTTCTCCTCCCCGGTCAAAGAGAACGGGGGTATAATGAATAGTGGTCCCCCCTGCTGCATGAGTTTTAGTTAGGAAGGTTTCAAAAAATGGTTCTCCCTGCTTGATAACACAAATTGAGGCCATGCATAACAAGAGACATGCATCGCTTGGGTATGAATACAAGTTGCAGAACAATTTTGGAGAGCTTTACTTGTACTAGGTGGAATATTCTTTGGCTTCTTAACACATACCCATTTAGGCTGATGAACTCCTCAGAGTTTATGGTCAACCTAGGCACGGATGTAAGCCACCTTAGTCACGCAGTCAGCAGTCTGTGTCCAACTAGTGGGAGCCTGAGTACAAGTTCCTCCCTTGCATTCACAGGGGCGGCCAAAAAGGTACTCCATGATGTTGGAAGGTGGAGGGCCAATGCCTCCATGTACAAACCTGTTCATCAGAAGTGCCTTAAGCAGGATCTTTACACAGATTGTTGGTTGCATCTGAAAAAGGAAAATTTTCCACAGGGCGAGGGCCTCCACCCCTGGGTTGAGGTAAGTCTTTAATCTGTTTAATCAGTTGTTCTGGTAACCATCTTGGGGCTGCTTGCTCCTGGTCCAAAACACAAGCTGAGCCTCATCCCCAGATGAGGACAGGACGTGGGCCTTTCCATTTATTTGTAAGGAGATTGCACCACATAACAGGTGGGCAAACAGAATTGGACGAGGGATGCCAGTGTCTGTCTACGGCCGAATGTCCTTCACTGCCTAGGGTAAGTAAAACAAGGGCAAATAATGAATTGTTAAGGCGATGCCTGGGAGTGATAAATACAAGGGCAGAAGCCTTAAGGCTGGTTATCCAAGTCTTTAATGTAATGTTGGCACGTTCCACAATGCCTTGGCCCTGAGGCTTGTATGGAATTCCAGTAGTATGACAAATTTGCAAGGTAGCACAAAACTGTTTAAACTTGGCACTGGTAAATGCAGGACAATTATCTGTTTTAATATGTATTGGTTTACCCATTACGGAAAAGGCTGAAACAAGATGAGATAGGACATCTTTGGTAGCGTCTCCAGAATGTGGTGATGCAAAAAAAAAAGCTAGTGAAGGTATCAAAGAAACGTGTATATATTTGGTTTTTCCAAATTCAGGAAAATGAGTAACATCCATTTGCCAAAACTGATTGGGCAGTAATCCTCGGGAGTTAACTCCCAAGTGTTGAATGGGGAGGGAGACATGACAAACAGGGCATGCTTTCACTATTTCTAGTGCCTATTGCCTGGTAATTTTACAAAGCAATTGAAGGCTCTGGGAATTTAGATGGTGAAGATTGTGTAACTCCGTGGCCTTTTGAATGGAGCCAACAAAAATTGGAAAGATGGAACGAGTTGCTGCATCAGCTTGGGCATTACCTTGTGTTAGAGGGCGGGAAAGATCAGAGTGTGCCCTGATGTGTCCTAAGAAAATTGGGTGTTGTCTGGCCTGAATTAGCTGCTGAAGCTGGTGAAAAAGGAAGGCCACATTGGAAGAAGCCTTAATGACGTGTGAAATCTCCAGCAGGGGCACAGAATGAGCAATGTAGGCACTGTCTGCATAAATATTAACAGGATTATCAAAAAATGTTATAAAAACTTGTGTTATGGCAAACAATTCCACAAACTGTGCTGACTGATAGACAGTATCAAAGGTGGTAGACTGGTCATTGACAACAAAGAACATTACTGGAACCGTCTGTAAAGACAGTAAGGGCTTGAGGAATGGGAGCTTTTTGAGTAATTTTGGGAAAAATAAATAAATATAACTGGACAAAATATAAAAGGGGGTAATTGGGGAGGTGGTTATCAATTGTTCCCAAAAAGCCTGATAGGGCAATACCCGATTCATTCTCTGTCTGTAGTAAAAATTGGGTTTAGTCCTTAGTATATGGAATTAAAATATTATCAGGGTCTTTGCCAAAATGTTGTCGAGAAAGCAAACGACCTTTAATAATAATAGAAGCTACCTGAGCAAGGTAAACAGTAGTAAGCTTGGAGCATGTGGTGGGTAAATGAACCCAAAGCAAGGGGCAGCCTTTATTTTTAAAATGTGGATCTCGCTGCCAAAATATTCCTGTGGGTGTATAAGGATTGTGTAAAATAACCAGAACCAGAAGATGGTTATAAGAAATTTGTGTAACAAACTGTTGGACAATGGCTTCTGTGACTTGGTTTAATGCCTGTCATGCCTCGGGAGTAAGTTTTTGAGGGGAGGTGGGGTGGGAATCATCTCTAAATATCATTCAGGGGCAAAAGTACACAAGTGGGTAATTTTAAATTTGTTCTTAGCCATTGAATATCCCCCAGTAATTTTTGAAAATCATTAAGGGTGTGAAGATCGTCTACACGTAGATGTATCTTAGGAATATGGATCTGATTTCTTGAAGTTTAAGACTCAAATAGGTATTACTGTCCTGTGTTTGAACCTTATCAGGAGTTATCTGTAGTCCCAAGGTAGTGAGGATTATGTAAAGGTCCAAGTAACAATTATTAAGGTCATGGGTATTAGGTGCAGCAATTAACAAATCATCCATATAATGCAAAATATAAATTTGTGGCCATCTCTCTTTCACAGGGTCTACTGCTTGAGCAACAGATTTTTGGCAAAGACTAGGGCTGTTGACCATACTTGGGAAAGAACCTTCCTTTGAAATCTCTGCATAGGTCCCTGAAAATTAATTCAAGGGAGACTAAAGGCAAAATAGGGTCTATCCTCAGGATGTAAAGGAATGGTAAAAAAGCAATCTTTTAAGTCAATAACCATTTTATAATAGTTTTTGGGAATAGCCACTGGTGTGTGAATGCCTGGCTGTACTGCTCCCATCGGGTGCATAACTTTATTAATGGCACACATATATTGTAAAAGGCACCACCTGCCTGATTTTTTCTTGATAACAAAAATAGGCGTATTCAATGGTGAGGTTGAGGGCTCTACATGGTTGGCTGCCAGCTGTTCCTGCTCTAACATGGAGGCAGCCTCCAAATTTTCTTGGGTAAGGGGCCACTGATCCACCCACACAAGAGTCTGAGTCTCCCACATAATTTTAACTTCATGGGGTACAGGAGGAGCTCAGAGTCAAGGGATCTAAATTCTTTTAAAAGTTGGATTTGTTCGCATCTATGTTGGAAGGATGCTCGCAAGGGAGCCAGGTTAGGCAAGGGAAGTGGGGAAAAATATCTGGGGGTGGCATTTGGCACCTGAAGGGCCAGAGCACAAAAGGCAGGAGGGATATAGGAGGGAGATGGATGTGTGAGTTCTATAGGCTGTGGCAGAGTCCTGAGAGGTGGCGGGTCTTCTGAATGGCAGCGAGATGCTTCCTTCTTCAAGGTAGCCTCCTCCCTAGGGGTCAATGTGTTTCTGGGATTTAAAACTGGATAAAGGCGGTTGGTAATCATTGGAGCCTTATTCATTAGGGTGGTATTTTGAGGGGGACCAGGAAGGTTCCCAGGTTCCTGGGGAGACTGAGAAGGGTCTATGTCTATACTAATGATGGGCATGCCAAGGGGGGACAAGAGGTCTTTTACATAGTCTCTTCCCCATCCTGACAAGTTTTAAGGTACCATTGTCAAAGGGTGAACTTTTAAGAATTTTGTTAGTTAAGTTCCAGTAAGAAAAGGTGTGAACAGGCACATTTTCTGGGCCAAAAGATTCATAATAATCTTTTAAACAGTCTCCTACTCTAAGCCATCTTTTGCCATCAATGGTCCCTTCAAGGGGAAACCATGGACACAATTCTCCTATGTATGAAAAGAAAAAAATTAAGTCCTTTTCCCTAACACGTGCCCCCCCCCATGTCTTGAAGGACCCCTTGAGACCTGGCAAAAACAAATAATGTGACGAAACTGCTTGTCCCATGGTGGGTCACTCACCGTGAGTCATCCCCACCCTCCTCCTGGATCTGTCTCTCGTTGGTGCCTGCTGAGGCGATCACGACATCCGCTTGACCAAGTCTTCCAGGAGGATGTGGTTCACCCTCAGTCAAAGGCTCGAGCCCCAGTCTGTGGGTGCCAGATGTCCCGAGCGCCAGAACACATCAACGTGGGCAGTGAACCTAGATGGGGAGGAATGAAGGGACAAGAGACACGAGAGATGACAGCAAGACAGTATTTCTGATTAAGCTGAAAACTTTTATTGTTCACACAGGGGTATTTATATGCTGGATGTGGGAAAGCTCTCTTATCAGCAGTTCCTGGATGTCTTCACAAGGTGAGATACCCTCAGGATGTTTCAAGAAGACAGATGGCCGCAGGATATCTCAAGGACACAGATGGCTACAGGATGTCTCCCAGACAGGATGTCTACTGGGAGCTGTTTCTTGTAAGTTTCAGTCTATTCTTTGAAAAAGAATTCCTTCTACCCCTGACAGTCAGGGATTCAGTGTTTTGAATGGAAAATTGGAAAAAGAATCCAATGTGTATGCAAATATGTGCTACAGAAAAATCTTCCCACTCTCATTCAGAACAATGCCTTGACATTACCTTCACGCCAAGTAAGACACAATTAGAGGAGAAGAGTTAGAAAATCTGTGAATACACATCTGGAATGGAAAATGCTCAGGAGTTCACAACCTTGGAGGTGGTAGATTAGTTTCCAAGAGTAAGGGACAAGGTAAAACTCCACAAACATGGAGCTCTGCTGGCCTAAAGACTTCTTGAGAAACGGACTCTGAGGTTGGGCACTTGAAATATATGTTGTTGTGAGGAGCTTTAGCTTCCTTTGTTGTGAGACCATGAAAGCTGGGTCTGCATCTATGTTACCTGGAGGACATGGTTTCTTATTTTCCAATGGACATAGGCAGCAGTGCTGAATTCTGTGTTTGTAGGCAAACTGTTGCCACTGAGGGCTAAGTGTCTCCCAGTGTAGATGGTGAAACATTTAATCATCCTCCACTTTTCATGGTGTTTCTTGCAGCTGCACTGGGAGTTTGGTATTTGCTTCATGAAATACGAGGAGTTAAACTGGGACACAGTGCTGGAGCGAGTTCTGTCACGTGTGCTGGGTAAGGGTATGCAGGAGAATGCACCAACCAGGCTTCTATCACACATAGCATGCCCCCTTGACCATAGCAATCTGATTCTAAACATTGCACTGAAACCTCTCCATATAACAAGATGCCTTTACATACAGGGGTCTGGGGGCTGCACCATGTCAATCACAAACCATTTGGAAGCCAATGACTTATCCACATGACCCCACCACAGATGTTTTAACACACACCTTCACACCACTGCTCTAGGCTGACTACTCATCAGGCTCCAAAGTACTGGCATCTCTGTTCTACACAATTTTCCTGAAACACAGTCAATCAAGGCACTGTCTGGTACACTCATGTTCATAAATAAGATATCCAAAGTTTCTCCAGTGCCACTTGGTCATGAAAATTTCAAAAATTTAATGGTATTTATCTAGCCATTTTACAAAGATGACGTTGAAGGCACTGTGGGTTTCAATTCACTCAGGAACCATTAAATGGAGAGGAAGCTCATTTCAATAAATGCTCTGGAGAACTCCAACAGGCAAGGCTTCCCAAAGTGTGGCCAAAAGGTCACATGAAGCTAGGCCCATTGAGGTCTACAATGTGAGCTTCATGTGCGTTTTGACTTGCAACTATGGCTACCAAGTCTTTAAGAATAAAATCATGAGATATCCTTCCTGTGATTCCCAGTGCTATGTGCAAAGCCAACCTGGGCCTAGATCTCAGTTTCCAAGGGCGACTCTCTTGTGTGCCCTCCTAAAATCCCAACACAATTCATGGCAATACTTCTTTGAGTTCAGTTCCAGAACTCAGTCTTTAAGGGGAATCACACCAGTGTTCAAGCCCAGGTGGACCGAGTCATCTCTTCCAACGGCCACAAAAATGACCACAATTAAAACCAAAACACTTCCACATGGCCCTCATCTTCTTCCATATAGACACTCATCACGACCATTGGCTGTAGGTTTCCATGAGGGGTGGAGCCAAAGACAGTGTCCAAAATAAGCTCCCTTGCCCCCATTTGCGTAAACTCAGTGTGGTCAGGGCACCCTTCCTGTGAACCAGGAGTGATCAAAGAGGCCTGCTTTAATAATGCAATGATTCTCCATTTTGAGGCCTACTGACTCTGGGGTTTAGATTCTTTATGTTAACTGGAGTCATGAGAAAACCCAAGCACCTATGGTCTAGAGTCTGCAGGGATTTGAAGAACTCCTTTGACCCAAAGGACCCTAATCTCAATGACGGAGGTCAGGAACCTTACAGAAGAGGGAGAGAGACTTCATCCACAATGAGTGCTCTTTTGGTTTTGGATGCACACATGGGATTTTTCTATAGATCCATCAGGTGGTGAGAATCCAAGCCAGAGCCTCACACAGGGCCAGGAGGCTGATTCAGACACATCCCTTTCCAAAGAAATTAATCAAAGAGCCACAGGTGATGCCCATTCATTTCCATTTGAAAACTGTTTTCTTCAGGCTTAAAAAAGGGGTGGCCTGAGGCAAAGACCTTTCTGAAATTCGGGGCAACAGAAGAATAGGTAAACAAATGGCCCAAAGCAGGGTTTCTCCACTGAGACTTTCCTAGTCACACAGATATTTGAGTTTTCTGAGATTCTCACAATTCCCTTCAGCTATCCAGTAGATGGCCATGTCACAGAGCTTGGAGGTGGTACATATCTTGGACACAAAACCATGAACCTATTCTTGAGATTGGTTAGAATTCAGGAAGAATACTGGAACTTACGAAGGTAGTAGGTGTTTCCCATCCATAAAACAAGACTCAGACCATTCATAAATTTGGCAGGATGAATGCTGGGAAGCTTTCTACTAGACAGGACACATCTATTGATGCATTCTCTTTTCTAATGTCTACAACCACGGACACAGTGGGATACACAGACATAGAAACACTCACCTTTTCAAACGACTTACTAGAAACAATTCACAGCAAACCAAACAATCCAACTTTCCTACTTATTCTCAGAACATGACACAAAACCACAAACCCCCACTCACACCCACACCAATACAGTAGGTCTGTGACTATCCGGAGTGTCATCTGAATGATGGGCCATAATATATTACCCCATAATGGGCTGTCCTGTCTTAGATCTGGTCTCTGTGGCCAATTCTGTGATGCTGTCAGGAGTCAGCGGTAAGCCACTACCTTCTTTCTTAGGAAAGGCCCCTCTTCAGACCTTCCTGCAATTTGGCCATCCTCACATCAGTAGGTACCAAGAAAGACTGACTCTGTCCTCAGTAAACCAAACAAGTTTGACCACTGGGACTTGGACTGGGACTGGCTCTGGGTGCCTGGTTTCCTGGATCCCAAGTTCAGTGAGTTCCATCACCAAGGAAGTGAGGTGAGGTCACTTTCTTCAGGAACTGAATGATTTCATTAACTTGGCAACCACTTTGTCCAAACAGTTGCTTCCAAGGGTCTCATGAGATGGAGGCTGCACCTACTTCCTGTGACATTTTAACATGTTAGATTGATATATCAACCATAGGCACGTGGGAACAGCTCTCCACACAGGCCTGGTTGGTCCATCTTCTCTACATTAAGAAGAGAGAGGCCGATTCAGAAACATCCTTTCATCCTGACCGGGTTGTTTCCATGGAAGATGACTTTTGCTCTCTCAGGTCCTTCATAGCTGCCTACATCTTCTCAAGGGATTATTTCTGCATGGACTTTTGAAGTTCTCAGCTAGTGGAAAATCACCTAGCTTCCTGTATTGTAATACCAACTCTGTCCCTCCTCTTCTGTAAAGTGAGATTGAGGGATCAGTGTATGGTTAGGGTTAATAGCATGTTTGATTTGGGTTAGGAATTATTCTGGTTTATTAATAATGGTATTGGAAACCTGTGATGTTTATAAGAATATAGACGTGAAATGTATGTATGAGAACAGAGATCTAGGAAAGATTGAAGCCCAGAAAGGCATTGGACCCTTGATTGGTATACTTAGCTTGAATTTTATTCTGCACCGAGGTCTCAGATAAATCAATATACAATGGCATAGAACCGTGTACCTCGGATGATTGAATGAAGAAGTGAACATACAGTCAAAAAGAGATAGTCCGTACGATGACGAAGATACTCAGTATGTTTAGGAAGAATAGTGAGTCTAGGAGTTGGACCAAAGGTTCTTTAGCAATAGAGTTTTGGTTAGAGAGTGAATATAAATGTCAGCACATGTGAAGAGACAGTCACAATGATGAACTGGGGAAAATATGTCGGAAAGCAGATGTCAATAGGGAACTTAGGAAATTAGGCAAAGTATAAAGTGAGTGATAGGATTAGATATTTTCAACAGGCTTTAGGTTGAATATATAATCTTAGGAAGAAACAAATATGTAGTCACAAATAGTATTGACATTTGAAAGCATTAGGCAACCTGGACATGGATGTTTTTAGTAATCCATGCTCACTTTCCATTTAGGCTTTAGTACAATCATAAGTGTGACCTTTGCATTTTGTGTCCAGAATACTACTGTGGTAAAATGTATATGTACATCAGGTGACATGAGTATTTCTTCCACCATTACAGGGAGCAATATTCTGAAAACTTATACATTAGTAATGGGAATACAAACAGGTGTACCCTGTGTTGATGATTATAGAGATGATGCATGAATAGACCATATTGTGAATAAAGTATATAACTGGTTCCAACTTTAAATAATGCATTGAATTTACATCTGAAAATATATAGAAAATCTTCTATTGATATATATACATTCATTCCAACCAGTTATATATGTGATCGTAATATTAGGTTTACAGTTTATCATGAAGAGTGTGTGAGTTTTCCTTCAAAAATGATTATGGAATCGAAAATAATGTGTTTAGAAAGAAGGCTAGTGAAAGGTCCCGTCAAGAAACATGGAGGAATACATGTTTTTTGAAGTAGGAAGTAATTGAAAGTGAACCAAATGCCTATAAATTTGTGAACTTGTGGATGAAAAAAATATCCTATGATGTCCAAAAACTGAAGAAATTGTAATGTGCTAGTGTTGAATAAAAATGAACTTCAAAATACACATTATGTCCCATAGGAATCTACTTGCATTGATATTAAACTGGGTCAGTTACTGTAGAAATATTAGGATTTGTAAGCACAATTCACTGAAGTTAGTTTTCAGTACTAGGAAACCAATAGGTATTTCAGGTAGTTGAGTATTTCTGAGAAAAATCTTGTGAAATGTTGTTTATGAATACACATGCAGGAACATGAATGAATTTAGGGAGTGTATATAAGAAACATAGATTTCATATTTTGGAAATTCTGGACAGTATACACACACACACACACACACACACACACATTAATTTGTAGCAATATATATGCCAATCGAAATTCATCATGAAATATAATTCATCCACATATCCAAAAATATTCATTTTACTGAACATGGATTTATGTATAAGGTTTTTCACTAGGAAGCTCACCCATAGGTTGAATTTTCAGTTCCATCAGTATTTACGGGGTGTCATTTCTTCTCACAATTTTTATATTCCAAAGTCAGTGAGCTCAGAAGAATGTATGTGTGATACCACGTAGGATACTATATATGCATAAAAAAATACATGTGCTGAATAAGCTATAGAAAAAAGGAGACAGGAATTTACATATGTGGTAACATTAAAAACTAATGAAGATATATTACAATGAAAATTTGACTAGATTTATAGCACATACTCTTGATAAAGCAGAAGGCAAATCCAAGTATACACCATGCTTCCTATTAAAGGCCTGTATTTCTATTCAATTATGCTTCTTTTTCTTCATAATATTAGGATTAGTACTCAGAGTCTAGTAGCGTATGGGTTAGTGTCAGGGATTCAGTATTTCAAATGGAAAATAGGAAAATGAATCTAATGTCTATGCAAACATATGCTACACAAAAATCTCATCCAGAACAATGCCTTGACATAACCATCACTTCAAGTAAGACACAATTAGAGGACAGGAGTTGTAAAATCTCTGAATACATATGTAGAATGGAAAATGATCAGGAGTTCCCAACACTGGAGGAGGTAGAACAGTTTCCAAAAGTAAGGTAGAGGGTAAACACTCCACAAACATGGAGCTCTGCTGGCCTAAAGACTTCTTGAGAAACTTCCTCTGAGGCTGGGCACATGAAATATATGTAATTTTCAGGAGATTTAGCTTCATTTGTAGTGACACCATCAAATCTGGGTCTGCATCTATGTGACCTGGACGACATGGTTTCTTATTTTCTAATGAACAAGAGACAGAAGTTCTGAATTCTCTCTTTGTAGGTAAACTGTGGCCACTGGGTGCTAAGTGTCTCCCTATGTAGTCTTTGAAGCCATTTGGTCATCCTCCACTTTTCGTGTTGTTTCTTACTACTTCACTGTGAGTTTGTTATTGGCTTCACGAAAAACAAGTAGTTCAACTGGGACACAATGCTGGAGAGAGTTCTGTCACGTGTGGTTGGTCAGGGTCTCCAAGAGAATGAATGAACCAGGCTTCTGTCCTACATAGCTTTCCCCCTTAACTATAGCAACCTGATTCTGAACATTTTCTTGAAACCTCTCCATATAAAAAGATGCCTTTACATATAAGGGTCTGCTGCCTGCACCATGTTAGTCACAAGGCTTTTGGAAGCCAATGGCAGATCCAGGTGGTCCTACCCAAAATATTTACTTACACACCTTCAGTCCACAGCTCTACCTCCACTACTCAGCAGGCTCCAACTTACTGGCATCTCTGTTCTACACTATTTTCATGAAACCCAGTCAATCAAGGCAGTATTTGGTACACTCATGATCAGCAACAGGACATCCAAAGGTCTCCTGTGCCACCTGGTCCTGGGAATTTCAAAAATTTCATGGTATTTATCTAGCCTTTTTTCAAGGATGAAGTTGGAGGCACTGTGTGCTTCAATTCATTCAGGAACCATTAAATGGTGAGGAAGCTAATTTCAATGAAAGCTCTGGAGAACTCTCACAGGCAAGGCTTCCCAAAGAGTGGCCAAAAGGTCACATAAATCCAGGCCCAATGAGGTCTACTATGTGAGGTCCATGTGTGTTCTGACTCTCAACTATGGCTGCCAAGTCATTAAGAAAAACAAAATGTCATATCTTGGCTGAGATTCTTAGTGCTTTAT
Source organism: Callospermophilus lateralis (assembly GCF_048772815.1). Classification (NCBI taxonomy): domain Eukaryota; kingdom Metazoa; phylum Chordata; class Mammalia; order Rodentia; family Sciuridae; genus Callospermophilus; species Callospermophilus lateralis. The sequence continues at coordinate 2,046,721 of NW_027510156.1, forward strand.
GCAAAGCCACCCTGGACCTAGATCTCAGTTTCCAAAGACGACTATCATTTGTGGCCTCTTAAATACCAACACAATTCATGGCAGTACTTCTCTGAGGTCAGTTTCAGAACTCAGTCTCTAAGGGGAATCACAGCAGAGTTTAATCTCAGGTGGACCCAGTCATCTCTTTCAACCGCCAAACAAATGACCACAAATGAAATCAAAACACTCCCACATAGCCCTCATGTTTTTCCATATAGACACTCATCATAAATTCTGGCTGGAGGTTTCCATGAGGGGAGCAGCCCAAGTCAGTGTCCAAAATAAACTTCCTTGCCCCTCATTTGCCTAAAGTCAGGGTGGACTGGACACCCTTCCTGTGAACCAAGAATGATCAAATAGGCCTGCCGTTAATACTGCTCCACTTCTCCAAAGTGAGGCCTTCTGACTGTGGGGTTTAGATTCTTATGTGTATCGGTGTCATGAGAAAACCCTAGCACCTATGGGCTAGCCTTTGCAGGGCTTTGAAGAACTCATTTGATCCAAAGATCCCTCTTCTCATTTGATGGAGGTCAGGAACCTTACAGAGGAAAGAGAGAGACTTCATCCACAATGACTGCTCTTTTGGCCATTTTGGTTTGGATGCACACATGGGATCTCTCTTTAGATCCATCAGGTGCTGAGAATCCAAGCCATAGCCTCTCACAAGAGGCTGGTTCAGACACATCCCTTTCCAAAGCAATTAAGCAAAGAGCCACAGATGATGCCCATTCATTTCCATTAGAAAACTCTTTTCTTGAGGATTCACAAAGGGATGGCCTGAAGCAAAGAACTTCCTGACATTCAGGGCAACAGAACAATAGGTAATTAAAAGTCCGAAAGCAGGGTTTCTTCACTGAGACTTGTCAAAAGCCAGTGGTGAGCCACTACCTGCTTTCTCATTAAAGGCCCCTCTTCCGAGCTTTCCTGGCATTTGGCCATCCTCAAATCTGTAGGTACCAAGATAGACTGACTCTGTCTTTGGTAAATCCAAGCAAGTGATACCACTGGGAGTAGGACTGGGACTGGGTCTGTGTACCTGGCTTTCTGCGTCCCAAGTTCCATCACCAAGGAAGTGATGTGAGGTCACTTCCTTCAGGAACTGAATGAGGTCACTGCTTTGACAACCACTTTGTCCTAACAGTTGCTTCCAAGGGTCCCATGAGATGGAGGCTTCCCCTATTTCCTGTCAAACTTTCAAAAATTAGAATGGTATATCAACCATAGGCACCCTGGAACAGCTCTACACACAGGCATGATTTGGTCCATCTTCTCTACATTAAGAGGAGAGAGGCTGATGAAGACACAACCCTTCATCCTGACCAGGTTGTTGCCATGGAAGATGACTTTTGTTCTCTCAGGTCCTTTATAGCTGCCTAAGTCTTCTCCAGGGATTATTTCTGCATGGATCTTTGAGGTTCTCAGCAGGTAGAAGATCCCCCACATTCCAGTATTATAAGAGCAACTCTGTCCCTGCTTGTCTGTAAAATAAGATTGAGGGAACACTGTACGGTTAGGGTTAATAACAGGTTCGATTTGGGTTAGGAATCATTTTGCTGGATAAATAATGGTATTGGCAACCTGCAATATTTATAAGAATATAGAGGTGAAATGTATGTATGAAAACAGAAATCTAAGTAAAATTGGAAGCCCAGAAGGGAATTGTATTACGTTCTGCACAGTTGTGTCAGATAAATGGATATACAATGGCATCAGACCTTGTACCTTGGATGATTGAATGTCGAAGAGAACATCCAGTCAAAAAGGGATAGTCAGTAGGATTAGGAAGATAGTAGGTAGGTTTAGGAAGAAGAGTGAGTGTAAGATTTGGAACAAAAGTTTTTAGCAATAGGGTTTCGGTTAGAAAATGAATTTAAATATCAGCACATGTGAAGAGTCAGTCACAATGATGAACTGGCGAAAATATGTAGGTAAGCAGATATCAATAGAGACATTATGAAATCAGGCAAAGTATAAAGTGAGAGATAGGCTCAGATATTTTCACCAGGGTTGAGTTTGAAAATGTAATTTTAGGAAGAAACAAATATGTAGTCACCAATAGGATTGACATTTGAGAGCATTAGGCAACTTGGACATGGATGATTTTAGTAATCTATGTTCATTTTTCATTTAGGCTTTGGTACAATTATAAATGTGAACTTTTAATTTTGTATCCAGAATATTTCTGTGAATAAATGTATATGTAGATCAGGTGACATGAGTATTTCTTCCACCATTTCTGGGAGCAATATTGACTGGCTACTACTGACTGATAGGTATAGATTCTTTATGTGATTTGGAGTCATGAGAAACCCAAGCACCTCTTCAGGATTTGAAGAACTCATTTGACCCAAAGGATCGCTATTCTCACTTGATGGACGTCAGGAACCTAACAGAGGAAGGCAATAGACTTCTTCCACAATGACTGAACTTTTTGCCATTTTGGTTTTGGATGCACACATGGGATCTTTTTTAGATCCATCAGGTGCTGACAATCTAAGTCACAACCTCTCACAGGGTCAAGAGGCAGATTCAGACACATCTCTTTCCAAAGAATTTAAGCAAAGAGCCACAGGTGATGCCCATTCATTTCCATTTGAAAACTGTTTACTTCAGGCTTCACAAAGGTATGGCCTAAGGCAAAGAACTTCCTGACATTCAGGGCTCAGAAAAATAGGTAAGCAAATGGCACAAAGCAGGGTTTCTCCACTGAGACTTTCCTGGTCACACTGTCCCTGCTCTTCTGTGAAGTTAGATTGAGGGAACAGTGTATGGTTAGGGTTAATAACACATTCGATTTGGGTTAGGAATCATTCTGCAGGACGAATAATGGTATTGGGAACCTGCAATATTTACAAGAATATATAAGTGAAATATAAGTATGAAAAAAAAATCTAGGTAAGATTTGAAGCCCAAATGGGCATTGGGCCCTTGAGTGGATTACTTAGCTTTGAATTATGTTCTGCACAGATGTCTCAGATAAATCGATATACAATGGCATAGGACCTTGTACCTTTGATGATTGAATGTCGAAGGGAATATCCAGTCAAAAAGGGAAAGTTGGTAGGATTAGGAAGATATTTGCTAGGTTTTGAAACAACAGTGAGTATAGGATTTGGACCAAAAGTTCTTTAGCAATAGGGTTTCGGGTAGAGAGTGAATGTAAATGTAAGCACATGTGAAGAGTCTGTCATAATGATGAACTGGGGAAAATATGTAGGAAAGCAGAAATCAATAGAGACATTAAGAAATCACGCAAAGTATAAAGTGAGGAATAGGATTAGACGTTTTTAACAGGCTTGAGGTTGAATATATAATCTTAGGAAGAAACAAAAATATAGTCACCAATATTATTTACATTTGAGAGCATTAGGCAACCTGGACATGGATATTTTTGTAATCCATGCTCAATTTCCTTTTAGACTTTGGTACAATCATAAGAGTGACTTTTTGCTTTCTGTGTCAAGAATATAACTGGGATAAAATGTATATGTTGATCAGGTGACATGAGCATTTCTTCAACCATTACTGGGAGTAATATTTTGAAGACCTATAAATTCGTATTGGGGGAACAAAGAGGTGTACCCTGTGTCAAATAATATAAAAATAATGTATGAATAGACCATACTGTGAATAAATAATATAACTCATTCCAACTTTAAATAGTGGATTGATGTGATATCTGAAAATATACAGAAAATCTTAAATTGATATTCATACATTCATTACAAGCAGTTATTCATCTAACAGTAATATTAGGCTTATGGTTTATCATGAAGAGTGTGTGAGTTTTGCTTCAAAAATGATTATGGAAATCGAAAATAATGTGTTTGAAAAGAAGTCTCATGAAAAGACGAGTCAAGAACCCTTGAGGAATATATGTGTTCTGAAGCAGGAGGTGATTGAAATTGAAACAAATGCCTAAAATTTTGTGAACTTATGGATGAAATATATATCCTATGATGTGCATAAACTGAAGAAATAGTAATTTACCACTGTTTAATAAAAATGAACCGCAAAACACACATCATGTCCCATAGGAAACTGCTTGCATTGATGTTAAACTAGGTTGTGCTGTAAAAACATTAGGATTTATATTTACCATTCACTGAAGTTAGTTTTCAGTAGTAGGAAACAAATATGAATTTCAGGTGGATGGATATTTCTGAGAATAATCTTGTGAAAAGTTGATCATAAATCCAGATACATGAATATGAATGATTTTAATGAGTGTATAATAAGACTCATATATTTCATATTTATTATATTATTATATATTTCATATTTATTATATATATTTCATATATATTTCATACACACACACACACACACACACACACACACACACACAGACATTAAAAACTAGCAATATATATGCCAACCGAAATTCATCATGAAATATATATCATCCACAGATGCAAAAATATTTATTTCACTGAAAATGGATTTATGTATAATGATGTTCTACTAGGAAGCTCACCCATAGGTTTAAGTTTTAGTTCCAACAGCATTTAGGAGGAATGATCTCTTCTCATAAGTTGTATCTGCCTAGTCAGCCACCTCACAAGAATGTACATGTGATAACAGGTGGGATTCTATATGTGCATATAAAAATACTTGTGCTTAATACTCTACAGAGAAAGGAGACAGGAATTTGTTGAGAGCCATATCTGAAGGGGCCCTTGCAAACTTCCAGCTCCCAGCAAATTTCCAGCTGCCAAATGATTATTGGCTCACAGCAGCCCCAGCAACCTCTAGCTGATTCCTCCTCTGTGGTGATGCTCATTGGAGATGCTCATTCAGCTGTTTCCCCGCCCTTTCAGACTGCCAGCTGATGATTGGCTCACAGTGGCCCCAGCAACATTTGCTGATTGGCTCCTCTGCAGTGAGCTCATTGGGCTATTTTCCTGCCCTTTCAGACCACGAAGCTGTTCATTGGCGAACTTTTTTGGCTCTACCCACGTGACCCAGCGAATCGGCCTCAAGAACAGGAGGATTTTGGGAGGTGGAGAGGATTGTGGGTGTGACAGAGACTTTACAAGAAAGCCAGTGGTGGCAGTTGGTCTCTTAGGATTTTTCCTGAGGAACTGTTTCGTTTGGCATGTGTGCTTGTAAAAATAAAGTTCATTTCTTTTGACAAGTGGCTCCTGATTCATGCCCAGCCAGATTGCAGCACTTGGTGGCTCTCTCGGGGAGCAACTTAGGGTAAGTGATTAGGTAAACTGCTCACCCCTGAGGGCAGGGCGAGAGGATGGGTAGCCATTTTAAGATTCCTCTCTTGTTTTTTTTTTCACTTTTGTTTTAAGTTGCCTGTCCATGGAGATGAGTGAGATGGAAGAAAAACCCCTCTCAACTGAGGAAAAATTATTTACGTGTGAGGAACAGATACGGAGAAAGGACGGATGCACATGACAGGAGGATAGAAAGGCTATAATGACTTTTTGTTGTTCCCTTTTTATATCATTCTGTCTCGGTTTTGTTTGGCGTCATCTTGTTGGATGGAACTATAGTAGAAATACGGGATCAGAAATTAGTAAAAAAACAAACTAAAAGAGTGTTAAGTAAATTGTTAGAGGAAGGAGGCATCTCAGTAAAATCAAGAACAGTCAGGGCATACGTTGATACATTACAAAAATGTAGCCCATGGCTTTTTAAGGAGGAGTTGTTAAATATATCACAATGAAACCATCATGGTGAAGATTTAAAAAGAGGAGAAAAGAACAGCCTACGGACTCTGCCAGTTGGCACATTGCCATTGTGGACATTCGTATCTGGTTTATTTAGTCCAAATCCTTCAGTTCAGACAAAGATAGAGGAACAAAATTTAGAGCATAAAAAGTCATCAGGGACAAAGTTACAAAAGGAGACTGCTAATAACAACTTTCTATCACCATAGGGCGTAAGTTTCCAACCAACAGCGCCTCCTCTACAGGAGACTGTTACTAACACCTTTCAATCAACAGAGGATGTAAATGTCCAACTAACAAGGCTACCTCCATATGCTGGGAGGCCCCCAACCCCCGCAGTTGATAGTTCGAATCCTGAGACAGGATCTCAAGTATTAACATGCCCTGTATTTGAAGTAGTAGGGCAGCGAAATCTCCATGCTTTAAATTTCAAAATAGTGAAGCAACTAATAGAGGCTGTAACAACCTATGGTCCTCAACCACCCTTCATTGTAAGCTTGGTCGAATCCATTAACAACTTGAATATGACGCCAGCAGATTGGGCTAATATGTGTAAAGCTGTGCTAAATGGAGGACAATGCCTGTTATGGAAGGTTGCCAATGAGGAATTTTGCATGGAGATGGCTAGGCGAAATGCAGAAGCTGGTTATCCTCAGAGAAATGTAGATTTTTTAGAAAAGGGACTTTATGAGGATCAGCAGCAACAAATTGCATATGATCCTGGCATATATGCACAAATTGCTGCAAGGCGGTTAGGGCATGGAAGACTTTACAAGGGCATGGAGGGTTATAAGGTCAATTATCTAAGGTAATACAAGGAGCTAGTGAATCTTATGCTGAATTTGTAGATAAACTTATTCAAACAGCTACCAGAGTTTTGGGGAATTCAGAAAAAGCAATGCCATTAATAAAACAACAGGCTTATGACCAAGTGAATCGTTGGTGCAGAGATATCATTAGACGATGCAAACATGAAAATTTAAAAACATATATTAAATTATGTAGAGACGTTAATGAATAAGAGCAAGTCGTGCCAGCTACAGTAATACAGGCTTTAGATGCCAGAGACATCAATGAACAAGGGCAAATTGTGGCAGTTGCAGTAAAACAGGCTTTAGATGCCAGGCCACAAAGATGCTACAATTGTGAACAAACAGGACATTTTAAAAGGAATTGCCCTATAGCAGGAGGGTTTAAAAAACTATGTATCAAAGGAGTAGAATACCAGGTATTTGCCCACGTTGCCATAGAGGGAGACATTGGGCTAATGAATGCCGTTCTCAAACCACCATAGAGGGTAATTCAATATCAAAAAATGAAGAAAGACCAGCTGTTTATCCACGATATCATGGAGAAAGGCATCGGGCTCCATTGCCAAAAAATGGACAGGGGGGCTCAATGCTCTGGGGCCCAAAACAACAAATATACAGAGCACTGAAGGAACACAGCAACACCATCAGAGTAGTGCCCAGGACACATTTTCCATCAGATCCCTCATCAGAAAAATCTGCACCTCTCCCAGAGCAGTACTAAATCCAGAGATGGGCATTCAAATCATTCCCATAGGGGTGAAAGGACCTATTCTCAAAGGAACAGTAGGCTTATTATTGGGACGCAGCTCTTCTAATCTAAAAGGACTTATGATAAGTCCTTGGGTAATTGATCATGATTATGGAGGTGAATTAAAATATATATCCAGTTCTCCAAAGGATATGTCAGTAATTTCACCAGGAGATAAAATACCACAGTTACAAATAATACCCAGCCTACATGATAAAGTTTCCAGTCATGCTGTAGAAAGAGGTTCCAAGGGATAAGGCTCCACAGGTGTAGATTTGGCTATGCTTTCTTTAAATTTAGATTTTCGCCCCATACTAAAACTAAATATTCAAGTTCATGAATTTAATGGGCTACTGGATACAGGTGCAGAACTTAGCATCATCTCTCATCAAGAATTGCCAAAACTTTGGCCATTACCAAAAGCCACTCAAATGATTCAAGACCAAGGAGTGGCGACTAATCCCCATAAAGGTGCAATGGTATTAGATTGGAAGAATCCTGAAAGATGTGAAAGAACTATACAGCCGTATGTATTGTTTCATCTTCCCATAAATTTATGGGGACGAGATGTCCTAGATCAATTAGGTTTGACATTAACAAATAACATCAACAAATAAGCACCCCCTATTATGGCTAGACAAGGTTTTAGAAAAGGAAAAAGTTTAGATAAACAGGAACAAGGTATAGCAGCACCAATACAAATAGATCAAGGAACATACAGACATGGGTTGGATTTTCAGAAAGTGCCACTGAGACAATAAAAATTACTTGGAAATTAGAAAGACCAGTATTCGTTCCTCAGTGGACCCTGACTAAAGAAAAGATACAATCAGTCCATGACCTGGTAAACAAAAATTAGTGGAAGGACATATACAACCTTCTATATCTCCCCATAATATTCCCATTTTTGTCATCAGAAAGAAATCTGGTAAATGGAGATTATTGCAAGATTTAAGAACCATTAATAATGAGATGGTTATTATGGGACCTGCTCAATCAGGGATTCCTCAATTTTCTGCTTTGCCAAAAACTTGGTATGTTTTAGTTATACATATTAAAGATTGTTTTCTTTTCATTTCCAATTCATCCTGAGGATGGTCCACGTTTTGCATATACTATCCCTGAACTGAATCATGAAGGTCCTGATCAGAGGTAAGAGTGGCAAGCACTCCCTCAAGGGATGGCTAACAGCCCAACTATGTGTCAAATTTATGTTAACAAAGTAATCCAGCCACTCTGAAATCAAAATCCTGAATTACAAATTTTTCACTATATGGTTGATGTATTATTAGCACACAAAGGTAAAAACCCTTTGCTAGAACGTTATGGCACACTTACAAACTTATTAAAAATTATAATCTAGAGATAGTAATTGATAAAGTACAATTAAATTTTCAAATTAATTATTTAGTAGTTCTATTATCCTCAACCATGGTCAGTCCACCAAAAATTCAAATACGAATAGATCAACTCAAATCAATTAATGACTTTCAAAAGTTATTAGGAGATATAAATTGGATAAGACCTTATCTAGTATACCAACAGGAGAGTTGGGACTTTTTTTTTGATATCCTAAAAAGTCCATCAGATCTAAATTAACCGAGAATGTAAACACCTGAAGCAAGAAAAGCATTAAAAATCATTAAAACTTATATGGTAAATATGCATTTGGATAGAGTTGATATAATTTCTCCTCTATTATTTATTGTACTACCAACAAAAAATATTCCTACAGTAGTATTTTGGCAAGAAGGTCCATTATTATGGACACATTTATCATTTTTTTCTAACACTATTATTACTAGGTATCCTGAGGCTGAGGGACAAATAATACTCATAGGAATAAAAGCAGCAAAGGGAGTGTGTGGAATTTCACCCAATAAAATTATTACTCCATATACTATGAATCAAATTGATGAATTAGCTAATGAGTTAAATACTTGGGCAATAATCATGTGTAAATCTAATGTTTCATTTGATATCCACTTACCATCTAATCTTTTATTATCTTTTTGGTCATCACATCCTGTAATTTTTCCAAAAATGACAAGATAACACCTATCATGAATGCTCCAAATATATTCACTGATGGGTCAAATAATGATACAACAGCAATAGTTCCACCTGATCCAACGTTTACATTTTTAGTACCCAAATAATCAGCTAAAAAGGTAGAGCTTAATGCAGTATTACAAGCTTTTGTGATGTTTAAAGATTCTGTGTTTAATTTATTTTTCCTTATTCAGTATATAGTTAATGCTATAGTATCCCTTGAAGATGCTGGTAGGATTTCCCCTTCCTCTACTGTTTTCTCTTTGCTTTCCACTATACAAAGTCTAATCTGGGACAGAAAAGATCCATTCTATATAGGACATATCAGGGCACATACAGGATTGCCTGGACCCCTTAGTTTGGGCAATGATTTAGCAGATAAAACTACACATGACATACATACACATTTTCTCTACACTAGAAGAAGCTATAAATTTTCATAAAAAGTTCCATGTCAATGCTATTACTTTACAAAAGCGTTTCAAAATAACTAAGGAACAAGATAGACAAATAATAAAACAATGTCAAAATTGTGTGACATTTTACCATAAGTTAATCTTGGAGTCAATCCTAGAGGATTGATACCTAACCATATTTGGCAGATGGACGTCACACACTTGCCTGAATTTGGAAAATTAAAATATTTGCATGTTACAGTTGATACTTCTTCTGGATTTTTCATGGGCTCCCTTCATGCGGAGAAAAAACTAAAGATGTTATAGCTCATTGCTTACAAAATTTAGCAACTGTGGGTGTTCCAAAACAGTTAAAAACAGATAATGCCCCCGGTTATACTTCTACCTCTTTTAAACAATTTGCTCATCATTTGGCATTACTCATGTAACAGGAATCCCATACAATGCACACGGACAAGGCATAGTTGAAAGAGCACATCAAACAATAAAAATGTACTTATTAAAGCAAAAAGACGGAATTGAGAAGGGGTATATATTCCCCCAAAATAAACTTAACATAAAGCTTTTTACTCTAAACTTTTTAAATTTGGATTCATCAGGACTTAGTGCTGTGGAAAGGCATATGTGTCCAAAAAATGTGCATAAGCCCAAGGTACTTTGGAAGGATATTCTAACCGGACAATGGAAAGGTCCTGACCCAGTAATTGTCTGGAGTCAGGGTTGTGTTTGTGTTTTTCCACAGGGAGAACAGCAACTGATTTGGATTGCAGAAAGACTACTAAAGCAATTTCTACAGATCAAACAGAAGATAATTTGACTCATCAATAACAGCTGATATCCAGAAATCCAGTTTGGCCATTCTTACATCTGTGACAGTGATTAACCAGGATGCTTTTTTCAATATCTATTTTATTATTGCATTTTTCCCATATCATAAGGTTCTATTTTTATTTTTTGAGCTCTACAAACCTAGGTTAATGATTTTCTGATCAGTTTTATTTTTTGACTGTGGTGTTTTTAAACATTGAATGTAGATTTCACCTAAGTAAAGCTACAAGGCCTTTATTATTGTCTTATGTGTTTGTTGTATGTTTGTGTTTTGTGTTGTATGTCTGTGTGTGCATATGTCCATATTTCATATATGAGGAGCACTCATGAAAAAATGAATCCAAATTATTTATTTTTTATTCACGTGATTTAAATGGCTTAATTTAAATTAGGTAAACATCTGTTAAGGATTGTTTTTAAAGGTGGTTAACAGATCTGTTTGTTTACTAATTTAAATTAGGTAAACAGCTGTTAAAGATTGTTTTTAAAGGAGCTTAACAGATCTGTTTGTTTACTTTCACCTTTCCTTTTCATTATATTTTATAATTCTTTTCAGGATAATGTCTCTTTAGCATCATTGCCAGAATTTCTATCTTCATCCCAGTGCCAGTGAAGACAAAGATAAAACCAAACTACAGCTTCTATGATAGCTATCACAGTAAGGTGTATAAACTAATGCATCAATGAATATAACTCAAAAAGTAATGCTCAAACGAGAAGTCAACTTACTTTGGGAGGAAACGGACTTTGGGAGGAGACGCACATATTGATAGATTCCTCCGCTTTGAACTGCTTGCAGAACTTGCCTGGACTATATAACTATCGTTTGGTGCAGCGAATTACGGTAATGCTGTCATATCTTTGCTGATGGTGTCACCAGTGATGCAATTTTTATTTCCTTGTCAGCGCACCCCATGTTAATTGTGGTAGTGCTGGCATATCTTTGCTGATGGTGTCACCAGTGATGCAATTTTTCCAAAGGAGCTGTCAATTGGCTGGATGTCATGGCATTTCTGTATCCTCCTCCCTTCTGCTAGTGATGGTCTAAAATTTGGGGGCCAATGGCTATATGCTGGACCAGTAGTCAGTGACGGGTATGGTCTAATTGCAGTGGTATCAACCTAAGACAGGAGGCTGACGCCAAAAGGTCAGTTTTCCAATGACGGGTGAGAACCATATGTTGAATTGGACAAACTACCAGGCACGCTCCTTAAGCCACATTAACCTCACTCCCCAACTGGCACCAAGGCCAAATTTGGGGGCCTACAGAGGTGAGGCAAAGAACCTCACCCCCCCCACTGGTGCATAGACCTATCCACAAGTATGGCTGTATGCTGGACTGGTAGTCAGTGATGGGTATGATCCAGTTGCAGTGGTATCAACCTAAGACAGGAGGCTGACGCCTAAAGGTCAGTTTTCCCATGACGAGTAAGCACCATGTGTTGAATTGGACAACCTACCAGGGATGGTCCTTAAGCCACATTACTGTTGTTTAAGTAATCAGAAGGGGGGAGATGCTGGGAGCCATTAGTCAAATAGGTATGACAATTTCCTTGCCAGCGTACCCCGATGCTGTTTAGTGGAAGGACTCCTGGAAAGTGACCTTGCTCAAGGACCAGGGCGGATCCATGTTTAGGGTGTTCCCGGTTTAGGATAATCCGAGTTTAGGGCATTCCCCGTTTAGAATAGGGCGTATCCTGCTGCCTAAGTTCCTCTCGAGTTCTTAGGGTCAGACAGTATTTTTGGGAGACAGAAGCCCAGTGGAGGTGTGGAGTTGGCCAAAGAACGTGGATTTCCCCAGAACGTGTTTGTAGATGGCCGGTGTGAGATCGGGAATAAAGAATTGCTGTTTGAATCTACAATGCTGTGAGTGGCTCGTGATTTGTGCCCAGCCAGACTGCGGCAATTCTTCTAACACTATTATTACTAGGAATCCTGAGGCTGAGGGAAAATTAATACTCATAGGAATAAAAGCAGCAAAGGGAGTGTTTGGAATTTTTCCCAATAAAATTATTACTCCATATACTATAAATCAAATCCATGAATTAGCTAATGAGTTAAATACTTGGGCAATAATCATGTGTAACTCTAAAGTTTCATTTGATTACCACTTACCATCTAATCTTTTATTGTCTTTTTGGTCATCACATCGTGTAATTTTTCCAAAAATGACAAGAAAACACCTATCATGAATATGCCAAATATATTCACAGATGGGTCAAATAATGGTACAGCACCAATAGTTACACCTGACCCAACTCCTACATTTTTAGTACCCAAACAATCAGCTCAAAAGGTAGAGCTTAATGAAGTATTACAAACTTTTGTGATGTTTAAAGATTCTGTATTTAATTTATTTTCCAATAGTCAGTATATCGTTAATGCTATAGTATCCCTTGAAGATGCTGGTAGGATTTCCCCTTCCTCTACTGTTTTCTCTTTGCTTTCCACTATATAAAGTCTAATCTGGGACAGATAAGATTCATTCTTTATAGGACATATCAGGGCACATACAGGATTGCCTGGACCCCTTAGTTTGGGCATGATTTAGCAGATAAAACAACACATGACATACATATATATTTTCTCTACAGTAGAAGAAGCTATAAATTTTCATTAAAAGTTCCACATCAATGCTAATACTTTACAATAGCATTTTAAAATAACTGAGGAACAAGCTTACAAATAATAAAAAAATGTCAAAATTATGTGACCTTTTTAAGACAAGTTAATCTTGGAGTCAATCCTAGAGGATTGATTCCTAACCATATTTGGCAGATGGACGTCACACACTTGCCTGAATTTGGAAAATTAAAATATTTGCATGTTACAGTTGATACTTCTTCTGGATTTTTGATGGGCTACCTTCATGCCAGAGAAAAAAACTAAAGATGTTATAGCTCATTGCTTACAAATTTTTGCCACTGTGGGCGTTCCAAAACAGTTAAAAACAGATAACGCCCCCGGTTATACTTCCACCTTTTTTAAACAATTTTACTCATCATTTGGCATTACTCATAGAACAGGAATCTCATACAATCTACAGGGACACGGCAGAGTTGAAAGAGCACATCAAACTATTAAAATGTACTTATTAAAGTAAGAGGATGAAATTGGGAAGTGGTATAAATTCCCCAAAGACAAACTTAAAATAACCCTTTTTACTCTAAACTATTAAAATTTGGATTCATCAGGACTTAGTGCTGTGGAAAGGCATATGTGCCCAAAAAATGTGTATAAATCCAAGGTACTTCGGAAGGATATTCTAACAGGACAATGGAAAGGTCCTGACCCATTAATTATCTGGAGTCAGAGGTCTCTTTGTGGGTTTTCCCAGGAAGGACAGCAGCCGATCTGGATTCCAGAGAAATTAACTAAGGTCCTGAACCAGTGATTGCCTGGAGTCGGGGGTCTGTTTATGTGTTTCCAGAGGGAGAAAAGCAGCTGATTTAGATTCCAGAGAGATTAACTAAAGTGATTTCTATAGACTAAAATAAGATGATTTGGCTCAAATCCATAACAGCTGATATCCAAAACTCCAGTTTGTCTATCCTTACATCTGTGACAGAACAGGGATGCTTTTTTCAATGTCTATTTTATTATTCCCCTTTCCCACATCATGAAGTTCTATTTTGTTTTTTTGAGCTCATACAGACTTAGGTAAATATTTTGCTGATCAGTTCTATTTTTTGACTATAGAGTTTTTAAACATTGCAATGGTGATTTTACCTGTAAAAAGTTATAAGGCCTTTACTATTATGTTATGTGTTGTATGTATTTATTATGTGTTCACACTTGTGTTTTGTGTTATATGTTTGAATGCACGTATGTCCATATATCATATATGATGAGTGTTCATGAAAAATTCATCCATTTTTTTTTATTCAGGTGATTTAAATGGTTTAATTTAAATTGGGTAAACAACTGTTCAGGATTGTTTTAATATGTGAAAAAATAGGAGGTTAACAGACCTGTTTGTTTACTCTCATTTTTCCTTTTCATTATATTTAATAATTCTCATCAAGATAATGTAAATTGTTAAGAAAATTGTTTTCTTTTAGTGCTTTCTGGAATGTTACATAATTTTTTCTTTAGCCATTATTGCCAGAATTCCTATCTTCATCCCAGTGCTGGTGAAGACAAAGATAAAACCAATCTACAGCTTCTGCAATAGCCATCACTGAACTTCTTGCAGAACTTGCCTGGACTATGTATCACTTGTATGCATTGCAAAGTCACTTGTATGCCTTGTGAACTATCTGCTGGTGCAAAAAATTGTGGTAGTGTTGGGGTACTTATGCTGATGCTGTCATCAGTGGTACAATTTTTCCAAAAGGAGCCATCAATTGGCTTGGTGTATCTTTCCTATTCTCACTTGACAAAGGTGAGGAAGCTTACAGAGGAAGGTAAAAGACTTCATCCTCAATGACTGCTCTTTTGGCCATTTTGGTTTTGGATGCACACATGGGATATTTCTTTAGATCTATCAGGTTCAGAGAATCAAAGCCACAATCTCACACAGGGCCAAGAGGCTGATTCAGACACAACCCTTTCCAAAGGAATTAAGCAAAGAGCCACAGGTGATTCCCATTCATTTCCAATTTAATCTGTTTTTTTCAGGCTTCACAAAGGGGTGGCCTGAGGCAAAGACCTTCCTGATATTAAGGGCAAGGGAACCATAGGTAACCAAATGGCCCAAAGCAGGGTTTCTCCACTGAGACTTTTCTGGTTACACTGATATCTGAGTTTTCTGAGATGTTCCCATTCCTTTAATCTATCCAGGAAATGACCATGTCACAGAATCTGGAGGTGGTACATATCTTGAACACAAAACCTTGAGCCTATTCTGGAGACAGGCCAGAAATCAGTAAGTGAACAGGAACTTAGGAAGATAGTAGGTGCTGCCTATCCATAAGGCAAGCCGCAGTCCATTCATAAAATGGACAGAATGAATGCCTGGAAGCTTCCTACTAGAAAGCACACCTCCATTGATGCATTCTCTTTTCTAAAGACTACAACCACGGACACAGTGAATACACAGACATAGAAAAACTCGCCTTGTCAAACGACTTATTAGGAACAGTCGACTCCAAATGAAACAAACCACCTTTCCTACCTATTCTCAGAACATAAGACAAAACCACAAACTCACACCCACACCCACAAAGGCACCTCCTTCCCACAAGTAGGTCTGTGACCATCTGGAGTGTCTTCTGACTGGTGGACCATAGTATGTTTCCCCAAAATGGCGTGTCCTTTATCAGATCAGATCTCCTTTGCCAACTCTTTTAAGTTTTCAGGAGCCAGCGGTGAACCACTACCTGCTTTCTCAGGAAAGGCCCCTCTTCAGAGCTCTCCTGGATTTCGGCCATCCTCACATCAGGAGGTTAGAAGAAAGACTGACTGTATCTTTGGTAAATCCAAAGAAATGAGCCCACTGAGACTGGTACTGGAACTGGCTCTGGGTGCCTGGCTTCCTGGATCCCAACTTCAGAGAGTTCCATCACCAAAGAAGTGAGGTAGGTCACATTCTTCAGGAATTGAATGAGGTCAATACCTTGGCAATCACTTTGTCCTAACAGTTGCTTACAAGGGTCCCATGAGATGGAGGCTGCCCCGACTTCCTGTGACACATTCACGAGTCAGAATGGTATATATAAACCATAGGCACCAGGGAACAGCTCTCCATACAGGCCTGATTTGGTCCATCTTCTCTAAATTAAGAACAGAGAGGCTGATTCAGAAACAACACTTCATCCTGACCGGGGTTATTGCCATGGAAGATGATTTTGCTCTCTCAGGTCCTTTATAGCTGCCTAAGTCTTCTCCAGGGATTATTTCTGCATGGACCTTTGAGGTTCTCAGCAGGTGGAAGATCCCCTACATTCCTGTATTGTAAGACCAACTCTGTCCCTGCTCTATTGTAAAGTTAGAATGAGGGAACAGTGTATGGTTAGGATTCATAACAGGTTTGATTTGGGTTAGGAATTATTCTGCAAGATGAATAATGGTATTGGGAACCTGAGATATTTACAAGAATATATAGGTGAAATATAAGTATGAAAACATAAATCTAGGTAAGATTTGAAGCCCAGAAGTGCATTGGGCACTTGATTGGGATACTTAGCTTTGAATTATATTCTGTACAGATGTCTCAGTTAAATCGATATACAATGGAATAGGACCTTGTACCTTGGATGATTGAATGACGAAAAGAACATCCAGTCAAAATTATAGACGGTAGGATTAGGAAGATAGACAGTAGATTTAGAAAGCAGACTGAATTTAGTATTTGGACCAAAAGTTCTTTATCAGTAGGGTTTCTGGTAGAGAATGAATGTAATAACCATCATATGTGAAGAGTCAGTTACAATGATGAACTCTGGAAAATATGTAGGAAACCATATGTCAATAGAGACATTAGGAAATCAGGCAAAGTATAAAGTGAGTTATAGGATCAGACATTTTCAACAGTGTTGAGGTTGAATATATAATCTTATGAAGAAAAAAATATGTAGTCACCAACAGGATTGACATTTGAGAGCATTAGGCAACCTGGACATGGATGTTTTTAGTAATCCGTACTCACTTTCCATTTAGACTTTGGTACAATCATAAGTGTGACCTTTGCATTTTGTGCCCAGAATACTATTGTGATAACATGTATATGTAAATCAGGTGACATGAGTATTTTCCACCATTTCTGGAAGCAATATTTTGAAGATGAATAAATTAGTATTGGGGTACAAATAGGAGTACCATGTGTCTATGAATATAGAGATAATGCATGACTAGACCCTACAGTGAATATATAATATAAATGGTTCCAACTTTAAATAATGGATTGAATTATTTAAGCACCTCTGCCGAGATTTGAAGAACTCATTTGACCCAAAGGATCCCTATTTTCACTTGATGGATTTCAGGAACCGAACAAAGGAAGGCAATAGAATTCATTCACAATGACTAAACCTTTGCCATTTTGATTTTGGATGCACACATGGGATGTTTCTTCAGATCATCAGGTGCTGAGAATCTAAGCCACAGCCTAACACATGGCCAAAAGCCTGATTCAGACACATCCCTTTCCAAAGCAATTAAGCAGAGAGCCACAGGTGATGCCCATTTATTTCCATATGAAAACTGTTTTCTTCAGGCTTCACAAAGGGGTTGTCTTAGGCAAAGACCTTCCTGACATTCAGGGCAACAGAACCATAGGTAAGCAAAAGGCCCAAAGCAGGGTTTATCCACTGAGACTTTCATGGTCATACTGATATCGGAGTTTCCTGAGATGCTCGCCATTCCCTCGGCTATCCAGAACATGGGCATGTCACGGACCTTGGAATTGGTAAATATCTCAGACACAAAACCATGAGCCTATTTTGGAGAGTGGCCAGAATTCAGGAAAAAAACAGGGACTTAGGAAGATAGTAGGTATTGCCCAGCCATAAGGCAAGCCGCACTCCATTTATAAATTGGGCAGGATGAATGCTGGGAAGCTGTCTTCTTGACAGGACACATCCATTGTTGCATTCTCTTTTCTCATGTCTACAACCACTGACACAGTGGGATACACAAACATAGAAACACTCACCTTGTCAAACGACTTACTAGAAACAATTCACTCCAAACCAAACAAACTGCCTTTCCTACCTATTCTAAGAACATGAGACAAACCCACAACCACACACACAAAGGCACCTCCTTTCCCCAAGTAGGTCTGTGACTATCCGGAGTGTCCTCTGAGTGGTGGGCCATACTATGTTCCCCCAAAATGACTTGTCCTCTCTCCGATCTGGTTTTCTTGGCCAACTCTGTGAAGTTGTCAGGAAAAAGTAGTGAGCCACTACCTGCTATCTCAGGAAAAGTCCCTGTTCAGAGCTCTCCTGGCATTTGGCCATCCTCACATCAGTATGTACCGAGAAAGACTGACTCTGTCCTTGTCAAATCCAAAGAAGTGAGCCCACTGGTACTGAGTTTGGGACTGCATTTCGGTGCCTGGCTTCTTGGATACCATGTTCAGAGAGTTCCTTCACCAAGGAAATTAGGTATGTCACTTTCTTTGGAACTGAATGAGGCCACTGTCTTGGCAACCACTTTGTCCTAACAGTTGCTTCCAAGGGTCGCATGAGATGGAGGCTGTCTGTCCCTACTTTCTGTGACACTTTCACAAGTTAGAATGGAATATCAGCCATAGGCAGCATGGAACAGCTCTCCACACAGGCCTGGTTTGGTCCATCTTCTCTACAATAAGAAGAGAGAGGCTGATTCAGACACATCAATTCATCTTGACCAGGTTGTTTGCCTTGGAAGATGACATTTGCTCTCTCAGATTTTTCATATCTGCCTACAACTTCTCCGGGTATAATTTCTGTATGGATCTTTGAGGTTCTCAGCAGGTGGAAGGTCCTCTACATTCTTGTAATGTAAGAACAACTCTGTCCCTGCTCTTCTGTAAAATGAGAGTGAGGGAACAGTGTATGCTTAGGGTTAATAACAGGTTCGATTTGGGTTAGGAATCATTCTATGTGATGAATAATGGTATTGGGAACCTACGATATTTACAAGAATATAGACTTGAAATATAAGTATGAAAACAAAAATCTAGGTATGATTTGAAGCACAGAAGGGCAATGGGCCTATGATTGGGATACTTAGCTTTGAATTATGTTCTCTAAAGTTGTCTTAGATAATTCAATATACAATGGCATAGGACCTTGTACATGGGATGATTGAATGTAGAAGAAAACATCCAGTCAAAAAGGGATTGTCGGTAGGATTAGGAAGATAGTCGGTAGGTTTAGGAAGCAGAGAGAGTATAGGATTTGGACCAAAAGTTCTTTAGCAATATTAGTTTCGGTTAGAGAGTGAATGTAAATGTCAGCACATATGAAGAGTCAGTCACTATGATCAACTGGGGAAAATGTGTAGAATAGCAGATATCAATAGAGACATTACGAAATCAGGCAAAGTATAAAGTGAGTGATAAGATTAGACATTTTCAACAGGGTTGAGTTTGAATATATAATCTTAGGAAGAAACAAATATGTAGTCACCAATAGGATTGACATTTGAGAGCATTAGGAAACCTGGACATGGATGTTTTTATTAATCCATGTTCACTTTGCATTTAGGCTTTGGTACAATCATAAGCGTGACCTTTACATTTTTTGTCCAGAATATTACTGTGATAAAATGTATATGTTGATCAGGTGACATGAGTATTTCTTCCACCATTTCTGTGAGCAATATTTTGAAGACATATACAATAGTATTAGGGGTAAAAAGAGGTGTCTCCTGTATTTATGAATATAGAGATAATGCATGAATAAACCATACTGTGAATAAATAATACAACTGGTTCCACTTTAATTAACGGATTGAATTGATTTCTGAAAATATATAAGAAATCTTATATTGATATACAGTCATTCATTCCAACCAGTTATACATATAATGGTAATATTAGTGTTTTTGTTTATCATGAAGAGTGTGTGAGTTTTGCTTCAACAGTGATTACTGAAATCAAAAAGAAATGTTTTTTGGGAAGAAGTCTCATGAAAATACCAGTCAAGAAACCCTGAAAATACACATGTTCTGAAGAAAGAAGTGATTAAAGTTGAAACAAATGCCTATTAATTTGCCAACTTGTGGATGAAGTTTATATCCTAAATGTGCATAAACTGAGGAAATAGTAACGTACCAGTTTTGAATAAAAATTAACATCAAAATACACATCATGTCCCCTAGGAATCTACTTGCATTGATGTTAAACTGGGTCAGTAACTGTAGAAATATTAGAGTTTGTATGCACCATTCACTGAAGTTAGTTTTCAGTACTAGGAAACAAATATGTATTTCAGGTGGATGATTATTTCTGATAATAATCTTGTGGAAAGTTTGTTATACATCCACATATATGAATATGAATGAATTTAGGGAGTGTATAATAAGACACAGATATTTCATATTTTCAAAAATCAGGAGAGTATATATATATATATATATATATATATATATATATATATATATACACACATACATACACACGCACACGCACAGACATTAAAAAGTAGCAAATAGGAGATCCAACATGGTGGTGGGCATGGAGAAATCGAGTCTCTGACCTCTTCAGCTGTGCGGGCATAGGGAGTCGTAAACTATCTAAATGCTGTTTGCTCAGAATCACTAGGCAATGCTGACCTTACGTTGATGTGGGGCAAACAGTCTGGGCCCCTCAGAACCCACCAGAGCCTGGATCGGATGCATTCAAGCTCAGATTCACCTGCTTCTCGTGACTCAGCACTAACTTTCTCACTGAAATAACTGGCCGGCCCTTCTGAATTTACTGAGGTAAAAGCCAACTGAGCCTTCATAGGCAGTGGGCACAGGATTTAAATAGGGCTTGGTAGATACAGTCAGGACCCACTCGTTGCATTGGTCATTTGGGAAAGGGAATGAATGGTCACCATTTGCATGGGATACCACCATGGCAGAGAACTGACGTCATGGGCAGAAGAGATAACTTGATTGAAACCAGCATGACAGGTGTGTAATCCCCTATCCATCTCTCTCCACACAGCGGGCAAACCTTAAGGGCCACTCCCAGCTCTCCCATAAGGGCCCCTCCCAGCTCTCCCGTGAGGAAGATAGCCAGACCGATGGAATCAGGAGTGGCGCGAGATTCGCAGCGCAGAATTCCCGGCTACCGCTCCCACCAGTACTGACAACTGAGGTCTCTTGCACCAGCTACCGGGGACATGGCTACTGGAGGGCAAGCAAATTCGCTGGGGGTTCTCAGCCCCATGCTCTACAAATTTAGGGTCTGAGAGAGGCAAAGAGGGAGTGTGTGCCTAGGCGTTCATGAAAACTGGGCTACTAGGAGCAGAGACCTGGCGTGTATTGTGGTGAGTGTCACAGTTGAGCGGGACCTGGCTTGAGGAAACACAAGAGAAGGCCCTAGGCACTCAGGTTTGGAGACCCGCCCATCTGGAAGGAAGAGCTGCTGCACAGTGATTGGTTCCCACCTATTGAGTGGAGAAACTTGGCCCAGTGTGCACAGCTCCACCTACTGGAAGATAAATTAACTGAACTCTATGATTGCATGTATTATTATTATTTTTTTTCTTTTTCTTACATTTTCATTTTTTGTTGTTGTTCTTTAACTTTTTTAAAGTTTTTATTTTTTAATTTTATTATTATTATTTTTTAAATTTTAATTTTCATTTTTTTAATGATTATTATTATTTTAAAAAAATTTATTTCGTTTTTTATTTTCTATTTTTTTATTTTGTCTTTTAATTTCTTTTCAATTTTCTTATTCCCCCTTCCTTGAATTCTACCTGCCTTCTCTCATTCTCTTTAGTGACTTCTTTTCATCCCTTCTAATTTCTTTTCTCCCAAGCATCAAATAAATTTATAAGAATAAGCAGTAACTTAGCAGTCAAACAAAACAAGAAGTAACATGAGCAGCATAAAAAAGCAAGGAAGAAAAGGAGTACAAACAATGAAAGACAGCCTAAATATTCAGGAGGAGCTAGAGTCATCAGAAAAATGGTCATATAAAGAACAAAAGGAATACCTTAGACAGATGGAATGGAACCTTAAAGAGGATACGAGACAGCAAATCCCAACAGTGAAAGAACATATTGAAAATGAATTATATAAACAGATAAAAGAAGAAGTTAAGCATCTTTATCAGGAGATAGAGATTGTTAAAAAGTATCAAACAATAATTCTAGAAATGAAGGAAACGCTAAACCAAATTAAAAACTCAATTGAGAGTATCACTAACAGAGTGGTGCAAGTAGAAGCCAGAATGTCAGATAATGAAGACAAAATATATCATCTTGAAAAGAGTCTAGCCAACTCACAAAGGCTGGTAAAAAATCACGAGAAAAACATCCAAGAGAAATGGGATAACATAAAAAAAAACAAACTTATGAGTCATCAGGATAGAGGAAGGTACAGAGATTCAAACCAAGGGAATGAGTAACCTGCTGAATGAAATAATTACAGAAAACTTTCCAGAATTAAAAAAGAAAACGGATTTACAAAATGTAGATGCCTAGAGTACACCGAGCACACAAAATCACAGTAGACCAATGCCAAGACACATTTTTATGAAGATATCCAATATTCAGAACAAAGAGAAAATATTGAAAGCTACAAGCCAAAGTAGGCAGATTACATTCAGGGGGTAAACCAATAAGGTTAACAACAGATATTTCATCACAGATGCTGAAAGCAAGAAGATCCTGGAACAACGTATTTCAAACACTGAAAGACAGTGGATGCCAACCAAGAATTCTGTATCCAGCAAAATTAAGCTTCAGGTACGACAATAAAATAAAAATCTTTCATGATAAACAAAAGCTAAAAGTTTGCAGCCAGAAAACCAGCATTGCAAAGTGTTTTGAGCAAAACACTACACGAAGAACAAATGAAAAACAACAACCAAAACCATCAGTGGGAACTGCCTCAGTAATGACACAGGGCGGGGGAAAAGCTAATCATGGAGAAACAAACAAAATTAAAAAAAAAAGATAAATAATCAAACATGGCTGGCAGTACAAACCATACATCAGTGGAAGCTCTAAACATTAATGGCTTAAACTCTCCAATAAAGCAACATAGGCTTGTAACTTGGATTTAAAAACAAATCCAACAATATGTTGCCTCCAGGAGACACATCTGAATGGAAAAGACATACACAGGCTGAAGGTGAAAGGTTGTGAAAAAATAGACCATGCACACAGTCCTCGTAAGTAAGCAGGGGTAGCCATCCTCATATCGAATAAAATCGACTTCAAGACTAATTTAATCAAAAGGGATAAGGAAGGACATTATATACTGTTAAAAGGAACCATTCACCAACAAGACATAAAAATTATCAATATTTACACCCCAAATAATGGTGCTGCGATGTTCAGAAAACAAATTCTCCTCAAGTTCAAGAATCAATTAGACCACAACACAATTATTATGGGTGACTTCAACACACCTCTCTCACCATTGGACAGATCCTCCAAACAAAAGTTGAATCAAGAAACTATAGAACTCAATATCACAATCAATAACCTAGACTTAACTGACATATATAGAATATATCAGCCATCATCAAGTGGATATGCTTTTTTCTCAGCAGCACATGGATCCTTCTCAAAAATAGACAATATATTATGCCATAGGGCAACCCTCAGTAAATATAAAGGGGTGGAGATAATACCATGAATTTTATCTGATCATAATGGAATGAAACTGTAAACCAATGATAAAAGAAGGAAGGAAAAATCCTACATCACATGGAAAATGAACAATATATTACTCAATGATCAATGGGTTACAGAAGACATAAATGAGGAAATCAAAAAATTCTTAGAGATAAATGAAAATAGAGACACAACATATCGGAATCTATGGGACACACTGAAAGCAGTTTTAAAAGGGAAATTCATCACCTGGACGTCATTCCTCAAAAAAAGAAAAAAACAAAAAATAAATGAGCTCACACTTCATCTCAAAACCATAGAAAATAAAGAGCAAAACAACAGCAAATGTTGCAGAAGGCAAGAAATAAATAAAATCAGAGTGGAAATCAACAAAATTGAAACAAAAGAAATTACTGAAAAATTAACAAAAATAAAAGTTGGTTCTTCGAAAAAATAAATAAGATTGATAGAACCTTAGCCATGCTAACGAAGAGAAGAAGAGAGAGAACTTAAATTACTAACATATGTGATAAGAAAGGCAATATCACAACAGATGCTACAGAAATACAGAAGACAATTAGAAATTATTTTGAAAACCTATATTCCAATAAAATAGAAAATGGTGAAGACATCGATAAATTTCTTAAGTCACATGATTTGCCCAGACTGAGTCAGGAGGATACACACAATTTAACCAGACCAATATCAATGGATGGAAAAGAAGAAGCAATCAAAAGGCTACCAACAAAGAAAAGCTCAGGACTAGATGGGTATACAGCGGAGTTTTACAAAACCTTTAAAGAAGAATTAATACCAATACTTTTCAGGTTATTTCAGGAAATAAAAAAAGAGGGAGCTCTTCCAAATTCATTCTATGAGGCCAACATCACCCTGATTACAAAACCAGACAAAGACACCTCAAAGAAAGAAAACTACAGACCAATATCTCTGATGAACCTAGATGCAGAAATCCTCAATTAAATTCTGGTGAATCGGATACAAAGGCACATCAAAAAATTGTGCACCATGATCAAGTAGGATTCATCCCTGTGATGCAAGGATGGTTCAATATATGGAAATCAATAAATGTTATTCACAACATCAATAAACTTAAAAATAAGAACCATATGATCATCTCGATAACGCAGAAAAATCATTCAACAAAGTAGGACACCCCATTATTTTCAAAACATTTGAAAAACTGGGGATATCAGGATCTTACCTCGACATTGTAAAAGATATCTATGTTAAGCCTCAGGCTAGCATCATTCTGAATGGAAAAAAATTGAAGGCATTCCCTCTAAAATCTGGAACAAGACAGGGATGTCCTCTATCACCACATCTATTCAATATAGTTCTCAAAACACTGGCCAGAGCAATTAGACAGATGAAAGAAATTAAAGGCATAAAAATAGGAATAGAAGAAATTAAATTATCACTATTTGAAGATGGCATGATTCTATACTTAGCAGACCCAAAAGGGTATACAAAAAAACTACTAAAACTAATAAATGAATTTAGCAATGTGGCAAGATATAAAATCAACACGTATAAATCAAAGGCATTTCTGTATATCAGCGACAAAACTTCTGAAATGGAAATAAGAAAAAACACTCCATTCACAATATCTTCAAAAAATAAAAATAAAATACTTGGGAATCAACCTAACAATAAAGGTGAAAGATTTATACAATGCAAACTACACAACCCTAAAAAGAAAAGTAGAGTAAGATATTAGAAGATGGAAAAATATACCCTGTTCATGCATAGGCAGAACTAACATCATCGAAATGGCTATATTACCAAAAGTTCTCTAAAGGATTAATGCAATGCCAATCAAAATCTCAAAGGCATTTCGTGTAGAAATAGAGAAAGCAATCATGAAACTCATATGGAAAAATAAAAGACCCAGAATAGCAAAACCAATTCTAATCAGGAAGTGTGAATCAGGCGGTATAGTGATACCAGATTTCAAACAATATTTCAGAGCAATAGTAACAAAAACAGCATGGTATTGGTACCAAAACAGGCAGGTGGACCAATGGTACAGAATGGAGGACACAGAGACTAATCCACAAAGCTACAATTATCGTATATTTGATAAAGGAGCTAAAAGCATGCATTGGAGGAAGGATAACATCTTCAACAAATGGTGCTGGGAAAACTGGAAATCCATATGTAACAAAATGAAACTGAATCCCTTTCTCTCGGCGTGCACAAAAGTTAACTCAAAATGGATCAGGGAGCTGGATATCAAATCAGAGACATGGCGTCTGATAGAAGAAAAAGTTGGCTACGATCTACATACTGTGGGGTCGGGCTCCAAATTCCTCATTAGGACACCCATAGCACAAGAGTTAATAACTAGAATCAACAAATGGGACTTACTCAAACTAAAACGTTTTTTTCTCAGAGAAAGAAACAATAAGAGAGGTAAATAGGGAGCCTACATCCTGGGAAAAAATCTTTACTCCTCACACTTCAGATAGAGCCCTAATATCCAGAGTATACAAAGAACTCAAAAAATTAGACAATAACAAAACAAATAACCCAATCAACAAATGGGCCAAGGACCTGAACAGACACTTCTCAGAGGAGGACATACAATCAGTCAACAAGTACATGATAAAATGCTCACCATCTCCAGCAGTTAGAGAAATGCAAATCAAAACCACCCTAAGAAACCATCTCACTCCAGTAAGATTGGCAGTCATTATGAAGTCAAACAACAACAAGTGCTGGCGAGGATGTGGGGAAACAGGTACACTTGTACATTGCTGGTGGGATTTCAAATTGGTGCAGCCAACTTGGAAAGCAGTATGGAGATTTTTTGGAAAGCGGAGAATGGAACCACCATTTGACCCAGGTATTCCCCTTCTCAGTCTATTCCCTAAAGACCTAAAAAGAGCATGCTGCAGGGCACTGCTACATCGATGTTCATAGCAGCAAAATTCACAATAGCAAGACTTTGGAACCAAGATAGATGCCCTTTAATAGATGAATGGATAAAAAATATGTGGCATTTATACACAATGGAGTATTACTCTGCATTAAAAAATAACAAAATAATAGAATTTGCAGGAAAATGGTTTGCATTAGAGTAGATTATGCTAAGTGAAGCTAGCCAATCCCTAAAAATCAAATGCCAAATGTCTTCTTTGATATAAGGAGAGTAACTAAGAATAGAGTAGGGACGAAGAGCGTGAGAAGAAGATTAACATTAAACAGGGATGAGAGGTGGGAGGGAAAGGGAGAGAGAATGGAAATTACGTGGAAATGGAAGGAGACCCTCAGGATTATACAAAATTACATACAAGAGGAAGTGAGGGGAAAGGGAAAAATAATACAAGGGGGAGAAATTTATTAGAGTAGAGGGGGTAGAGAGAGAAGAGGGGAGGAGAGGGGAGGCCAGGGGGAATAGTACAGGAAAGGAAAGGTAGCAGAATACAACAGACACTAGTTTGGCAATATGTGAACCAATGGATGTGTAACTGATGTGATTCTGCAATCTGTATACGGGGAAAAAATGAGAGTTCATAACCCACTTCAATCAAAGTGTGAAATATGATATATCAAGAACTATGTAATGTTTTGAACAACCATAAATAAAAATTTTAAAAAAAATTTAAAAAGAAATTTAAAAACTAACTTCGGTGAATGATGCACGCGAATCCTAATATTTCTACAGTAACTGACCCAGTTTAACATGAATGCAAGTAGACTCCTGTGGGACATGATGTGTATTTTGATGTTCATTTTTATTCAACACTGGTACATTACAATTTCATCAGTTTATGCACATTATAGGATATATATTTCATCCACAATTCAGCAAATTTATAGGCATTTGTTTCACTTTCAATCACTTCCTGCTTCAGAACACATGTATTCCCCCATATTTCTTGACTGGTGTTTTCATGAGACTTCTTTCCAAACACATTATTTTCGATTTCCATAATCCCTTTTGAAGCAAAACTCACCCACACTTCATGATAAACAATATCCCTAAGATTGCCATTAGATGTATAACTGATTGGAATGAATGATTGCATGTCAATATATGATTTCTTATATATTTTCAGATATCAATTCAATCCATTATTTAAAGTGGAACTAGTTATATTATTTATTCACAGTATGTTCTATTCATGCATTATCTCTATATTCATCAACACAGGGTACACCACTTTGTATCTCCAATACTAATTTATATGTCTTCAAATGTTGCTTCCAGAAATGGTAGAAGAAATACTCATGTCACATGATCTACAAATACATTTTATCACAATAATTGTATGGGCACAAAATGCAAAGTTCACACTTATGATTGTATGAAATCCTAAATGGAAAGTGAGCATGGATTACTAAAAACATCCATGTCCAGGTTGCCTAATGCTTTCAAATGTCATTCCTATTGGTGACTACATAGTTGTTTCTTCCTAAGATTATGTATTCAATCTCAATCCAGTAGAAAATGTCTAATCCTATCACTCACTTTATAATTGCCTGATTTTGTAATGTCTCTATTGATATCTTCTTTTCTATATTTTCCCCAGTTAATCATTGTGACTGACTCTTCACATGTGCTGACATTTTCATTCACTCTATAACCAAAACCCTATTGCTAAAGAACATTTGGTCCAAATTTTATACTCACTCTTCTTCCTAAACTTACCGACTGTCTTCCTAATCCTACTGACTATCCCAATTTGAGTGGATGTTCTCTTCTACAATCAATCATCCAAGGTACAAGGTCCTATGCCATTGATTATTGATTTATCTGAGACAACTCTGAAGAACGTAATTAAAAGCTAAGTATCCCAATCAAGGCCCTAATGATTTTCTGGGCTTCAAATCTTACCTAGATTTCTGTTTTCATACTTATATTTCACCTCTATAGTCTTATAAATATCGCAGGTTCCCAATACCATTATTCATCCAGCAGAATGATTCCTAACCCAAATCGAACATGTTATTAACCCTAAACATACACTGTTTCCTCAATCTAACTTTACAGAAGAGCAGGGACAGAGTTCTTCTTGCAATACAGCAATGTAGGGGATCTTCCACCGGCTGAGAACCTCAAAGGTCCATGCAGATTTGATTTCTGGAGAAGATGTAGGCAGCTATGAAGGACCTGAGAGAGCAAAAGTCATCTTCCATGGCAAACAACCTGGTCAGCATGAAGGGTTGTGTCTGAATAAGCCTCTCTCTTCTTAATGCAGAGAAGATAGACCAAACCAGGCCTATGTGGAGAGCTGTTTCCACAAACTGGTGCAGCCAATTTGGAAAACAGTATGGAGATTCCTGGGAAAGCTGGTAATGGAACCACAATTTGACCCAGCTATTGCCCTTCTTGGACTATTCCCTGAAGACCTTAGAAGAGTGTACTACAGGGATACTGCCACATCGATGTTTATAGCAGCACAATTCACAATTGCTACACTGTGGAACCAACCCAGATGCGCTTCAATAGATGAATGGATGAAAAAAAATGTGGCATTTATACACTATGGAGTATTACGCAGCACTAAAAAATGACAAAATCTTGGAATTTGGAGGGATATGAATGGTACTAGAGCAGATTATGCTTAGTGAAGTTAGCCAATCCCTAAAAAACAAATACCAAATGTCTTCTTGGATATAATGAGAGCAACTAAGAACAGAGCAGGGAGGAAGAGCAGGAATAAAAGATTAACAATAAACAGAGACATGAGGTGAAAGGGAAAGGGAGAGAAAAGTGAAATTGCTTGGTAATGGAGGGAGACCCTCATTGTTATAAAACATTACATATAAGAGGTTGTGTGGGGAATGGGAAAATAAACAAGGAGAGAAATGAATTACAGTAGATGGGGTAGAGAGAGAAGATGGGAGGGGAGGAGGGGGGATAGTAGAGTATAGAAAAGGTAGGAGAATACAACAGTAACTAATAGGGCATTATGTAAAAATGTGGATGTGTAACCGATGTGATTCTGCAAACTGTATTTGGGGTAAAAATGGGAGTTCATAACCCACTTGAAACTAATGTATAAAATATGATATGTCAAGAGCTTTGTTATGTTTTGAGCAACCAATAAAAGAAAAAAATAGCAATATATATGCCAATCGAAATTCATCATGAAATATATATAATCCACAGATGCAAAAATATTCATTATACTTAACATGGATTTATGTATAAAGTTATTCAACTAGGAAGCTCACCCATAGGTTGAATTTTCAGTTCCAACAGCGTTTAGAAGGAGGGATCTCTTCTCACAATTTGTATCTGCCAATTCAGCCACCTCACAAGTATGTACGTGTGATACCAGGTAGGATTCTCTATGTGCATATAAAAATACATGTGCTGAATAGGCTACAGAGAATGGGAGACAGGAATTCACATATTTGTTAACTTTAAAAACACATGTAGAATTATTTCAACAAAAAAAATTGACTAGATTTATTACTCCTATACTATATAAAGCAAAAGGCAATTCCAACTAGACACCATGCCTCCTCTGAACTACTTGTATTTCAATTCTGTTTGGGTTATTTTCACCATCATATTAGGATTGTTAGTCAGAGTCTAGTACGGTATGGGTTAGTGTCAGGGATTCAGTATTTCAAATGGAAAATTGGAAAATGAATCCAATGTGTATGTAAATATGTGCTACACAAAAATCTTCCCACTCACATCCAGAACTATGCCTTAACATTACCTTCGCCCCAAGTAAGACACAATTAGAGTAGAAAAGTGTGAAAATCTGTGAATACATATCTGGAATGGAATATGCTCGGGAGTTCACAAACTTGGAGGTGTTAGAGGAGTTTCCAAAAGTAAGGGGCAGGGTAAAAACCCCACAAACATGGAGCACTGATAGCCTTAAAACTTTTTGAGAAACTGCCTCTGAGTTTGGGCACGTGAAATATATGTTGTTGTCAGGAGATTTGGCTTCCTTTGTAGTGAGACCATCAAAGCTGGGTCTGCATCTATGTGACCTGAAGGACATGGTTTCTTATTTTCCAATGAAACTTAGGCAGCTGTGCTGAATCCTCTCTTTGTAGGTAAACTGTGGCCACTTTGAGCTAAGTGTCTCCCCGTGTGGACTGTGAAGCCATTTGGTCATCCTCCACTTTTTGTGGTATTTTTGCTGCTGCACTGGGAGTTTGGTATTTGCTTCACGAAATACAAGGAGCTCAACTGGAGGGAGTTCTGTCACGTGTGGTGGATCAGTGTCTGCAGGAGAATACACAAACCAGTCTTCCATCCCACATAGTTTGTCCCAAAAACCATAGCAACTTGATTCTAAACATTGCCCTGAAACCTCTCCATATAACAAGATGCCTTTACATATAAGGGCCTTCAGGCTGCACCATATCAGTAACAAGCAATTTGGAAGCCAATGGCAGGTCCACATGGCCCCACCATAATGTTTTATCACACAACTGCCCACCACTGCTCTAGGCACACTACTTGGCAGGCACCAAATTACTGGCATCTCTGTACTACACAATTTTCATGACCCAGTCAAACAAGGCACTGTATGGTATACTCAAGATCAGCAACAGGATATCCAAAGTTTCTCCAGTGCCACCTGGTCATGGGAAATTCAAAAATTTCATGGTATTTACCTAGCCATTTTTCAAGGATGAATTTGGCCGCATGTGGGTTTCAATTCATTCAGGAACCAATAAGTTTTGAGAAAGCTCATTTTAATGAAAGCTCTGGAGAACTCTCACAGGCAAAGCTTCCCAAAGAATCGCCAAAATGTCACATGAACCCAGGCCAATTGACGTCTACACTGTGAGGTCCATGTGTGTTTTCACTCTCAACTATGGCTGCCAAGTCTTTCAGAATAAAATCAAATAATATCCTAGCTAAGATTCCCACTGCTCAGTGGAAATCCACCCTGGGCCTATACCTCAGTTTCCAAGGGCGACACTCATGAATGGCTTCTTAAAATCCCAACACAATTCATGGAAATACTTCTCTGAGTTCAGTTCCAGAACTCAGTCTCTAAGGGGAATCACACCAGAGATCCATCATAGGTGGACCCAGTAATCCCTTCCAACCGCAACAAAAATGACCTCAATTAAATCCAAAACACTCCCACATGGCACTCATCTTCTTCCATATTGACGCTCATCATCAACTCTGGCTGAAGATTTCTATGAGGTGCGCAGCTTAAGAAAGTGTCCAAAATAAGCTCGCTTGCCCCTCATTTGCCTAAAATCATGGTGGCCTGGGCACTCTTCTTGTGAACCAGGAATGATCAAATAATCCTGCTGTTAAAGTGTTCCGCTTCTACATTTTGAGGCCTACTGGCTGTCAGTTATAGATTTTTTATGTGATTTGGAGTCATGAGAAAACCCAAGCACCTATGGGCTAGCCTCTGCAGGGATTTGATGAACTCATTTGACCCAAAGGATCCCTATTCTCACTTGATGGAGGTCAGGAACCTAACACAAGAAGGCAAAAAAATTCATCCACAATGACTACTCTTTTGGCTATTTTGGTTTTGGAAGCACATGGGATCTTTCTTTAGATCAATCAGGTGCTGAGAATCTAAGCCACAACCTCACACAAGGACAAGAGGCTTATTCAGACACATCCCATTCCATAGCAATTAAGCATACAGCCACAGGTGATGCCCATTCTTTTCCATATAAAAACAGTTTTCTTCAGGCTTCACAAAGAGTGGCATGAGGCAAAGACCATTTGACATGCAGGGTAATAGAAAAATAAGTACGCAAATGGCCCAAAGCAGTGTTTCTCCACTGAGACATTTCTGGTTACACTGATATCTGAGTTTTCTGAGATGCTCCCATTCCTTCAGCTATCCAGTACATGGCCATGTCACAGAGCCTTGTGGTGGTACATATCTTGGACACAAAACCATGAGCCTAATTTGTAGAGTGGCCAGAATTCACGAAAAAAAACAAGAACTTAGGAAGATAGTAGGTGTTGCCCATCCATAAGGCAAGCTGCAGTCCATTCATCAATTGTGCAAGATGAATGCTGGGAAGCTTTCTACTAGAGACAACACATCCATTGATGCATTCTCTTTTCTAGTGTATACAACCACGGACACAGTGGGATACACAGACATAGAAACACTCACCATGTCAAACGACTTACTAGATACAGTGCACTATAAACCAAGCAAACTGCTTTTCCTACCTATTCTCAGAACATGAGCAAAAACCACAAACTCACACCCACAACTGCAAAGGCACCTCCTTCCCCCAAGTAGGTCTGTGACTATCCAGATTGTCTTCTGACTGGTGGAACGTATTATGTTCCCCCAAAATGGCCTGTCCTGTCTCAGATCTGGTCTCCTTGGCCAACTCTGTGAAGTTGTCAGGAGCCAGCAGTGAGCTACTACATGCTTTCTCAGGAAAGGCCCCTCTTCAGAGCTCTGCTGGCATTTGGCCATCCTCACATCAGTAGGTACCAAGAAAGACTGACTCTGTCCTTTGTAAATCCAAACAAGTGAGCCCACTGGTACTGGGACTGGGACTGGGACTGGTTCTGGGTGCCTGGCTTCCTGGATCCCAAGTTCAGAGAGTCCCATCACCAAAGAAGTTAAGTAGGTCAATTCTTTAAGGAACTGAAAGAGGTAACTGCCTTGGTAACCACTTTGTCCTATTAGTTACTTCCAAGGTTCCCATGAGATGGAGGCTGCACCTACATTCTATGACACATTCAGAAGTTAGAATTGTATATCAACCATAGGCACCCGGGAACTGCTCTCCACACAGGCCTGGTTTGGTCCACCTTCTCTACAATGAGAAGAGAGAGGCTGATTCAGACACATCAATTCATCCTGACCAGGTTGTTTGCATTGGAAGATGACTATTGCTCTCTCAGGTCCTACATAGCTGCCTACATCTTCTCCAAGGATCATTTTTCCATTGATTTTTGAGGTTCTCAGCAGGTGGAAGATCACCTACATTCCTATATTGAA
This sequence comes from Callospermophilus lateralis, assembly GCF_048772815.1. Classification (NCBI taxonomy): domain Eukaryota; kingdom Metazoa; phylum Chordata; class Mammalia; order Rodentia; family Sciuridae; genus Callospermophilus; species Callospermophilus lateralis. The sequence goes on from NW_027510156.1 coordinate 2,080,443, forward strand.
AGACCAACTCTGTCCCAACTCTTCTGTAACTTATATTAAGGGAAGATTGTATGGTTAGGGTTAATAACATGTTTGATTTGGGTTAGGAATCATTCTGCAGGATGAATAATGGTATTGGCAACCTACGAATTTACAAGAGTATATAGGTGAAATATAAGTTTGAAAGCAGAAATTTAGGTTAGATTTGAAGCCCAGAAGGGCATTGGGCCCTTCAGTGAAATACTTAGCTTTGAATTATGTGCTGCACAGATGTCTCAGATAAATAGATAATGAATTGCATAAGACTTTGTACCTTGAATGATTAAATTTTGAAGAGAACATCCAGTCAAATGCGATAGTCGGTAGGATTAGGAAGGTAGTCGGTAGGCTTAGAAAGAAGAGTGAGTATAGGATTTGGACCAAAAGTTCTTTAGCAATATTGTTTCGGGTAGAGAGTGAATGTAAATGTCAACACATGTGAAGAGTCAGTCACAATGATGAACTGGGGAAAGCATGTAGGAAAGCAGATATCAATAGAGACATTAGGAAATCAAGCAAAATATAAAGAGAGTGATAGGATTAGACATTTTCAACAGGCTTGAGGTTGAATATATAATCTTAGGAAGAAACAAATATGTAGTCACCAATAGGATTGACATTTGAGAGCATTAGGAAAAATGGACATGGAGGTATTTAGTAACCCATGTACACTTTCCATTTAGGCTTTTTTACAATCATAAGTTTCACCTTTGCTTTTGTGTCCAGAATATTTCTGTGATAAAATGTATTTGTAGATCTGATGACATGAGAATTTCTTCCACCATTTCTGGGAGCAATATTGTGAAGACGTATAAATTAGTATGGGGATACAATTAGTTGTACCCTGTGTCTATGAATATAGAGAAAATGCATGAATAGACCATACTGTGAATAAAAAATATCACTGGATTCACTTTAAATAATGGATTGAATAGATATCTGAAAATATATAAGAAATGTTATATTGATATACAATCATTCATTCCAACCAGTTATATATCTAATGGTCATCTTAGGGTTATGGTTCATCATGAAGGGTGTGTGAGTTTTGTTTCAAAAGTGATTATGAAAATCGAAAATAATGTATTTGGAAAGAAGTCTCAAGAAAAGACTAGTCAAGAAACATAGAGAAATACATGAGTTCTGTATCAGGAAGTGATTAAAATTGAAACAAATGCGTATAAATTTGCTAACTAGTGGATGAAATATATATCCTATGATGTGCATAAACTGAAGAAATAGTAATGTACCAGTGTTGAATAAAAATGAACATCAAAATACACATCATGTCCTAAAGGAATCTACATGCATTTATGTTAAATTGGGTCAGTTACTGTAGAAATATTAGGATTTGTATGCACCTTTCACTGAAGTTAGTTTTCAGTACTAGGAAAGAAATATGTATTTCAGGTGGATGAATATTTCTGAGAATTATCTTGTGAGAAGTTGATTATTAATCCACATACACGAACATGAATGAATTTAGGGAGTGTATATAAGACACATATATTTCATATTTTGAAAAATCTGGAGAGTGTATATATACAAACACAGACATTAAAAGTAGCAATATATATGCCAATCGAAATTCACCATGAAATATATATCATCCACAGATCCAAAAATATACAATTTACTGAAAATGGATTTATGTATAATGTTGTTCATCTAGGAAGCTCACCCATAGTTTGAATTTTCAGTTCTAACAGCGTTTAGAAGGAGTGATCTCTTCTCACAATTTGTATCTGCCAAGTCAGGCACCTTACAAAAATGTACGTGTGATATCAGGTAGGATTCTATATGTGCATATAAAAATACATGTGCTGAATAGGCTACAGAGAAAGGGAGACAGGAATTCACATAATTGTTAACTTTAAAAACACATGGAGAACTATTTCAATTTTAATTGACTAGATTTATAACACCTACCCTTTATCTTGCAAAAGGCAAGTCCAATATACACCATGCCTCCTCTGAACTCCTTTATTTCATTTCTGTTTGGGTTATGTTTCTCCATCATAAGAGGATTATTAGTCTGAGTCTAGTAGGGTAAGGGTTATTTTCGGGATTTAGTATTTTGAATGGAAAATTGGAAAATGAATCCAATGTGTATGCAAATATGTGGTATACAATAATCTTCCCACTCTCATCCAGAACAATGACTTGACATTACCTTCACCCCAAGTAAGACACAATTAGAGGAGAAGAGTTAGAAATTCTGTGAATACATATCTGGAATGGAAAATGCTCAGGAGTTCACATCCTTGGATTTGGTATAGGAGTTTCCAAAAGTAAAGTACAGGGTTGATCACCCAACCTGATGTTTCATTAAAATTGGGAGCCATCTTGCCACAAAGCCATGAAAAGATAATTTTAGCTTTACTATAAATTATTGTAAATTCTAAACCTGCTTGGAATGCCTGCCCATGCCTTGAATTCACCCATGCCTAGCTTTCTGACCAGATTGCAGCCCTCTCTGAAACTTTAGTGACACCTCATAAATATTGGCCTTCCCTGGTCAGACAACGACCCTCTCTGAGGCTCATAATTTCTGATGCTAGAGCCAGCAAAAATAAATGTAAACTACAATTAGTCTGATGCTTGTCAATGTTTTGTTTCCTGTAACCCCCCTTTTGTGTAGCTTTCTGGGCTATAAAGCTGGGCTGTAGGAAAGGTGGGGATGCTGTCAGGTTCCCGCTGTTTTGAGAGGGAGAGGCAGCCCGGCCAGTTGAAATAATAAGCTTGCCTTAATTTGATTTTAATTGGAGTCAATGGTCTTTTCTTGCGTCCTTGTCTAGCATTTTGGAGTTACCCAGCGAGATGACCCGACCTGATCACAAAACCAGACTGCTGAAAATTCTAAAGCTGGCCTTTCCTTCAGGGCTCCAGGCTGGAGAGCCAAGTTCCAAGGCCTTGGAGTGAGCCTTCAGTCCGGGGAGCACTGCAGTGAACCATCGCACTAAAACTATTAGCAAGCACCTGGTGGAGGAGGCCTCCATAGGTAAGTGGCGCCTTTATAACATCTGATATCCTGTTAAGGGAGATCTCTTCTGATGACAGAGAGGTGGCCTGGGGAGGATCACATATACTCCTGTCTGGGACAGTAACACGAATTATTCTGTCCTCTGTTCTGTACTGCAAAGAATTCCTCTGAAAGGGTAGAGAGGTGCTGACGGGCACGCAGGAGCTCCTACCACGGAGCTTTAGCAAGATGTTGCATTGCTCCTCTGTTTTTCTGTTTCTTTGCTGTGTTTCCATTTCTTTGTGTTTTGTTCTGTGTTCTATATGTTTTTTGTTTCTTTGTTTTTGTGCATATTGTTGTGTGATTTCTGTGGTAAAAACTTAAGATATTGGACGTGAAAATGGGTAATAAAGCAAGTAAGCCTGACACCCCTTTGGACTGTGTTTTAAGGAACTGTGATGAACTTTACCCCTCTTGTTAAGCAGGATGAGAGAAGCCCCTAGCTGGCTGTCTGGAGCACACCCACTGCAGAGGGCAATGCCTGCTGGAGACCTAAGAACTGAGTATCTCCCAGGTTAACAAGTGAAACTCCTTTAAAACCCCTTGTCCCTCCAGACCAAGAGAGTCAAAACCTTTGGGCAGAGTCCCCAGTGTTTCTCATTTGTTAGCAAAGCAGTAAACCTCCCTTTTTCTTTTTCTCAAACCCTGTCCTCATTACTAAATAGGTATTAATTGGCTTCAAGGTCAGGAACTGAAACTTAAGTTACAAATTTTGATATCCCCCCAGATCTTGGAACTTTTTGAGAGCTGACTACTGAAATGTTAGGAGATGGAGCATGCTTGGGGTGGAACCGAACCAGAGGAGCTAATCCTGTAAGTAAAAGGAGGGACTGAGGGACTCCCAGCAGCTGCCAAAGCCCTGATGCTTCAGGGAATTCCCTCCTTCCTTCCCTACACTGTAAAAATTATGCCACCTCTGTCTTCTTAAAAAAGAGAAAAGGAAAAAAGGGACACTAAATGCAGTAAAGTCACCATGGAGACCCTTGATATTACTTTTCAGGTTGCCCCTCTGTGAAAACATCTGATCCCCTTGTGGGGACAACTATCGTGCCACTGGTGTAGGAGATTTTTCTCTTATCTGCTCTCTTTTAAAGGCTTCTGTCTGTCAGACATAGTCTGCAGCTCCTTTTTGTCTGTCTTGTGTCTTTGTTTCTGCCCCTTTAAGACATGTGCAATAATGTGTTGATATTATAAATTGTTTCTTGGGAATGATCTTAGGTCAATGTGTGTCTAAATGATGATGTTTAATTGTAACAATCTGGTATCTGAATGGGTTTTTGAAGCATTGCACAATCTTGCACTTAAAAATCAGGTTTAGGTAATTGTTTAGTTTATGACTTCAGATAATTCATGCCAGATAACTTAAATACTTAGGATGGAAAACTAAAGAACTCTAGTTTCAAGTTGGCAAGTAACTTCCCAAACATTCAGTCTTATTTTTCACCAATTTTGAATTGCGTAGACTGGGAAAATGTCACAGTGTGTACCAGTGCATTAATTTGGACAAGGATAGTAAATCATAGTATGGTGTCTGTTGACAAAACAAGATGTAAAGATATAATATTTTGTGAATTTTATCTTAAAATTGTATCAGAATTTTCAACATCTGAACCTGAAAATAATGATTAAAATGCCTTAAGCCTGAGGTGTCTGCTCAGAATAACAGTTTTTCCCTGCTCCTTCCAGACCTCAGCCAGGTCTTAAGTTGAAATGCAAATGAAATAAACCTGCAAGCTCATTAGGAGACTTATCTGAGGCCTAAGCAGGGAAAAAAGGGTAAATTGTATGGTATTTACTATTTACTGGCCAGTCATTTTTTTCCTTAGATTCTGTATTTTTTTGAGCTCATGATTTTGATCCTGCAGACCTAGGTTAATGTTTTTCTTATCAGTTCTATCTTTGACCAACATGAAGGTTTTGAAACATTGCAATGGAGATTTCACCTGCGAAAAGCTACAAGGCCTTTACTATTATAATGTGTGCACACTTTTTTTGTGTGTTGTATGTCTATATATCCATATATCCATATATCATATATATGATATACAAATTAACATATATAAGGAGCGCACATAAAAAAAGGAGCACTCATAAAAACAAATTTTAAAAAGTGGATCCAAAGATCTTTAATTCACGTGATTTAAATGGTTCAATTTTAATTGGATAGAAAGATGAAAATAAATGTCTTTAAATTTAAGCTTACAAGTTTTTCTAGGTGTTCAAAAATCTAATAAAATATTAATGTCGACAAAAGGTCTAATATGCCTTGGTTCTAGGGCTTTTCCTTCAACAAAAAAATGGCTTACACTGTTCAATACATTTGTCTAATATTTTGATAAATAAGTAACGTAAATTTGATATGGGATTACTCATTCATGAGTACTTTTGTTAGATATCTGATTGATTTACTAAGGTCTGTATAAGTTTGTTCTAAAGTCTGTATAAGATTGTGAAGATCAGTCATGTGTTAAAGAGACAAAAATTTCTAAAAAAATTAAGTTTACCCATAACATTGTGTTTATTAAGTTTTATTTTTCTAGAGCAAGCAACCATAAAAATTAAACAACTGATTAAATAAGAACTGTTATTTTAGAGCACTGTACTGCCATTTCTTTAAAAGCTAAACTTGGTAAATGTAGAAACATCAATGCAATTGTGATGCTATTAATGTGCTCATATCTTCCAGGTATACAAGTTTGTAAGGTAGAAACTTTAAAAGAGCATTATATCAAGCTGGTGTTCTGAAGTTGTATGGTAAAAAAATATATATTGGGGATTTATTTACCTCTTATCAAAAAGATATGTAAACTTTTATGTTACCTTTTACATTGGGGAACAATTTAAATGTATTTTTAAGTTAATGAGAGCCTAATCTATGTAAAGGTTAAAAACATTAGCATTCATTAATTCATGTTTTAAATGTGATATCATATGGTGTTATCTAATGTTCATGTGACCACAAACAATTTATGTAAACTTTGTAAAATAATATTATAAAACAAAGATCATCTATAGAAGTAAAATGCTTAAGATTTATAAAGAGCCCTGCCTTACCTGAGATAAGGCTCTGTGTCCCATCTTACTACATGTGAGAATGACTACGAAAGTCGTGGGTCAGATGCTATTTCATTTAAAGTTATGTTCAAAAGTTGTTTTTTTTTTTTTTCTGTCAAGATTACTAGGATCTCAAACAGGGGATATAATGTATAACTCAGCCAAAAAATTCAGGGTAGCTATTACACGAACTAAGTATATTTACTCTTATTAATTTTATTTTGTAATTTTCTTATAAGTGATCTAAAGATTCCCTTTTAGTGTTTTACAGAAGTGTTGCTTTAAGAGCACAACATAGGTTAATTTAAGATAATAAGTCATCACCTACAAGACAGACAGAATAATGCAGATCCCAATTAATAAAAATTTAAATAATTTTAAATTACAGACATTAAAGCCCAGTACTCTTAATATAAGTCTGTTAAATTTATTTGCTGGATGTTTAAGATTAGGATTTAAAATAAAAGTTAAATGAAACGGGACAAGAAAACCAATACTTGGCTCTTGCCCTCTGAGTCAGTCTGTATCTAGGGAACAGGGGACTTCTCTAAAGAGCTTTGCAACTCTGAGCCAAATAACCTCCTGATCAGGGAGATTAATGAGACCACTGGAGAACAGAAAGCCAATCAGTGCATTTTCAAAGAAGAAGACAGTCTTCAGAGAAGGTACACATCCCTGATGCATCTGAGGGAAACCACATGGTCAAGCAAGACCTCGACCCACCTAGCGCAAATGGCACTAGCAGAACTGAGAAGCTGCTCTCAAGTTTCCAAAGAAATGACTCCCATAAAAGCTCTGTTGACTGTTAACAATAGATAGAAACAAAAGTCAGTTTGACTGCTTCATCTTAAACACTTAGCAAAGACAGTGAAAACCAAAATACAGCCATTACTGGGCATTTTAATGATGATGATGATAATAATAATAATAATAATAATAATAATAATAATAATAATAATATTTTAAGGTATACACTTTATGTTAGCCTCCCAAAATAAGTAAGACTAGGGGCAACAAAGAAGGATTCTCAGACAGGAATGCCTGATAACTATAAAAAGAGACTATCAAGAGGAGCTGCCAGAGGCAGAAGTTTTTACTTTAAGGCCTACAGATATTCCTAACCTACACAGGTAGGCTTGGTGTTTGTTAGTACGATTATCCAGCTCTGAGTAACAGAATTAAAGGTTTCTGTATTAGACACAGAGGTTATACTAGTAAAAGGATTTTGCGAGATCAGATGACATTAAATTATTAAACTGTATCTTATGGGGAGAGACAACTGTAGCACTAAAAGTTAAATATTAAGTTGACAGTCCTGATAACTGGGGATATTAAATACTGGTGAGGGAACTTCTATACAGTAACATGTTCCAGCTGCTGCAACATTTATTCAGTACTCATGTTTTTTTGTTTCTTTCATAGAATAACCCATCCCCAGATGACTTTACAACCTGCTCTTCCCCAACCATACTTCAAACAGAACTGACTTCTAATGGCAACTCATGTCCCTCAGGCCGTGCCCCCTCACGTAAACGTCTATCAGCTCAGAAGAAGCCAAAATGAGTGACGCCTCTCTTCTTACAACAATGGAGCCAAAAATAAATTGACTATAAATATAAGTAATTAATTAAGTCAGGTAAAATCAGGGAGACCTGTTTTTGTGTAAGTTCAAAAAATAGGGAGACTGTTACCTGAGGGATTAAAATTCCCACACTACTCTTCCCGTACCCTATCAAATATTTGAAAGGGACACATTAGAAAAGGGGGGAATGATAGACCCAACCTGATCTTTTATCAAAATTGGGAGCGACCTTGCCACAAAGTCATGAAAAGATAATTTTGGCTTAACTATAAATTACAGCAAATTCTGAACCTGCTTGGAATGACTGTCCGTGCCTTGAACTCACCCATGCCTGGCTCTCTTACCAGATAATAGCCCTCTCTGAAACTTTATTGACACCTCATAAATATTGGCCTTCCCTGGCCAGTCAGCACTCTCTGAGGCTCTAATGGTCCTCATAAATTCTGATGTTGGAGCCAGCAAAAAAAAAAATGTAAACTACCATTAGTGTGATGCTTGTCAGACTTCTGTTATCTGTAACCCCCCTTTTGTGTAACTTTCTGGGCTATAAAGCTGGGTTGTAGGAAAGGTTGGGTTGCTCTCTTGTTCCCGCCGTTTTGGGAGGGAGAGGCAGCTGGGGTGGTGGAAATAATAAGCTTGCTTTAATTTGATTTTAATTGGAGTCAGTGGTCTTTTCTTGCATCCTTGTCTAAAAGGTAAGCACTCCACAAACATGGAGCTCTGCTGGAGTAAAGACTTCTTTAGAAACTGCCTCTGAGGATGGGCACTTGACATATATGCTGTTGTCTGGAGCTTTGGCATCCATTCTAATGAGACCATCAAAGCTGGGTCTGCATCTATGTGACCTGGAGGACATTGTTTCTATTTTTCCAAAGAACATGAGGCAGCAGTGCTGACTTCTCTTTTTGTAGGTAAACTGTGGCCACTGAAAGCTAAGTGTGTCCGCATGTGGACTGTGAAGCCATTTGGAAATCCTCCACTTTTCATGGTGTTTCTTGCTGCTGCACTGGGAGGTTGGTATTTGCTTCACGAAATACAAGGAGTTCTACTGGGACACAGTGCTGGAGGGAGTCCTGTTATGTGTGGTGGGTCAGGGTCTGCAGGAGAATGCACCAACCAGACCTCTATCCCACATAGCTTGCCCCCTTGACCATAGCAAGATGATTCTTAACATTGCCCTGAAACATCTCCATATAACCAGATGCCTTTTATGGAGAGGTTTCAGACATATAAGTGATTCCTGTCTAAACCATGTCAGCCACAAGCTATTTGGAAGTCAATGCAGATCCACATGGCCCGACCACAGATGTTTTATCGCACACCTGCACACCACGGCTCTGCGCCAACTACTTAGCAAGCTCCAACATACTGGCATCTCTGTTCTACACCAAGTCTCCTGATTGTTGTTACCCCCAGTGTGGAAAAAGTTAACAGAGTCACTCCGTTTAGGACTGCCAATTAAGCTTCCTCATCTGCCCTTCTGTTTCCAACCACCACGGGGTCGTTTCCCTTCTGGTGCCCTGGACAGTGCCCTATACCTAGTTCTTTAGGGCCCTGCACTGCTGAGAAAAGGTGGAGGATCTCATCTTTATTCTTTATTTCTTATCAGGCAGAGGTTAATAGCCCCCATTGCTGGTAAATAGCACTGTGCACATGAGCAGTGGCAAATGCATAGCCGATTTCAGTGTATATGGTGGCCCTTTTGCCTGTTGCTAGTTCCAATGCTTTCGTAAGGGCAATCAGTTCTGCCTTTTGGACTGATGTCACTTGTGGGAGATCGAGGACCAGATGACATTAGTTTTGCTAACTACTGCTGCTCCAGCCCACCGCTTACCTTCTTGGAGAAAGCTGCTGCCGTCCGTAAACCATGCGACTTCAGGGCAAGACAGTGGCTGATCCTTCAAGTCTCGTCGTATACTGGTTTCTTCTGCCAGTATGTGTTGACACTCATGAGCAACGGATCCTGATGATTCTTCTGTCAGCAGTGTAGCTGGGTTGAGTGGAGCAGGGGGTCCCATCGTTATTCTTTCTTTGTCAAGCAAGAGGCTCTGGTAGTGGTTTATTCTGGAGTTTGATAGCCACCTCTCTGGAGGCTGACAGATGATGCTCTCCAGGGCATGGGGGGCTATAATGGTTAGCTTCTGTTGCAAGGTTTATTTATGAGCATCTTTTATTAGGAGGGCTGCCGCTGCTATAGCTCTTAAGCAATGGGGCGACTCACTAACCACTGGGTCCAGTTTATTTGATAAGAATGCTACCAGCCTTTTCCATGGTCCCAAAGTCTGAGTGAACACTCCCCGTGCTATTCCTTTCTTTTCCTCGATGTAGAGAGTAAAGGGTTTTTCTAGATCTGGGAGTGCTAAGACCGGAGCAGATAGCAGCACCTTTTTTTGACATTATCCAAAGCTTGTTGGTGCTCAGGGATTCATTGGAAATGGGCATCCCCCTTTATCAGCAGGTATAAAGAGAGCCAGAGATGCAAACCAAGGAATCCATAATCTGCAAAAGCCGGCAGTCCCAAGAAACTCTCTGAGTTGTCTCTTATTAGATGGTGGTGGTATCTGCACAAGGATTTGTTTTCTGGGCTCAGTGAGCCATTCTTTGCCACCCCTACGAGATTAACCCAGGAAGATTACTTCTTGCTGACGAATTTGGGCCTTTTGGCAGAAGCCATATATCCAAGCCGAGACAGCTCAGATAATAGTGCTTGGGTCCCAGACTCATAGTTCTCTTTGGTGTCAGCAGCCAGTAGCAGATCATCCACATATTGGAGTAGGGTGACTTCAGGGTGTGCAGTTCTGAAGTCGTTGAGGTCCCTGTGGAGGACTTCATCAAAGAGAGTGGGAGAGTTTTTGAACCCCTGTGGGAGTCTAGTCCAGGTTAGTTGGCCAGATGTTCCACTTTCTGAGTCTATCCACTTGAAAGCAAACAGCAACTGACTGTCCTTATGTATGGTCAAACAGAAGTAAGCATCTTTTAAGTCCAGCACAGTGTACCATTCTCGCTCCAGATTCAGAGTGCTAAGGAAATTATATGGATTTGGTACTGTGGGGTTAATGTCCTGCACTCTGTTGTTGATCTCTCTTAGGTCTTGAAAAGGACGGTACTCCCAAATTCTTGGTTTTCTTACTGGTGCCAGGGGGGTATTCCAGGATGATTGACAGGACCTTAGGACCCCAAGAGCCAGGTATTTCTGAATATGGGGCCTTATCACATCCTTAGCTTCTTTGCTTAAAGGATATTGTTTAACACTGATTGGAGAGGAAGAGGCTTTTAATTCTACTACTATTGGAGGTTGTTTTATGGCTAGACCTAACCCAGCAGTTTCTGCCCAGGCATTAGGATAATCTTTTATCCATTTCTGTGTTAGTTTGCCTGTTTGATCAGTCCTAGGGGGCGCGAAGAGTTGATGTTCATTTTCTACGGATATAGTCAAAGCCGTGACTATGGGAATTTTTACTGAAGGCTTTAGAAAATCCACTTGGGGACCATCAGGGTTAAAGGGTATTCTAGCCCCGAGTTTGGTAAGCAAATCCCTGTGCATCAATGGGGCTGGGCATTCTGGGATTACTAGGAAAGATGGTGGACTTTTCCCTTTCCTCCGTCCATAATCCTCTTAGTTGTCTAAGCCGGATTTTTACTGCCATTAGCCGCTTGAACTAGGGACCATTTATTTGATAGGGGGCCCAATGGGGTCTAAGGGCTTTATCCACTTCAAAGTTCACTGGAGTCCCCTCCACTTCAAATGTTACCCTGAGCTCAGGGAGGGAATTCGAGCCCCGACATTCCTAGTCCTCTTATAGAGTCAGCACGACGGGCTGGCGTGGCTGCTTCTTTTTGGGGCACTCTTTGGCACATTAATCTGAGGCCAGGGACAGCCTTTTGCATGAGCCCAGGTATCCCTTCCTGTCTCCCTGCTTCTAAACTTCTGGCGTATTTGCTGCTGTAACAAAACCTTAGCCAATGCTTTTGTCTGCCTTTTGCTCCATTCATCCTCCTTTTGTTCCCTTTCCTTCTCACTCCTCTGTCCCCTCTCTTCCTCAGTTTCTCTCTTATAATATACTTTATCAGCTTCTCTGACTAAATCTCTTAAGGTAGTATCTTGTAGTCCATCTAGACGTTGTAACTTTCTCTTAATATCTAGGGCAGACTGCTCAATAAAGACCATTGCAACAGATGCCTTTTGGTTCTCTGCCTGAGGATCAAAAGGAATATATTTTTTATATGCTTCCATAATTCTCTCCAGAAACATAGAGGAAGACTCATTAGTCCCTTGGATAATCTCTCTTACCTTGGCCAAATTAGGTGGCCCTCTGGCGGCCACTCAGAGACCAGCTATTAGAGCCCAGCAATAAGTGGACAGATGCTACCTACCTTCAAAGGTGTTGGGGTCCCAGTTGGATCGGTTCATTGGCCCGTAGGGACGGAGAGGGAGCATCATAGGGGCTTCCGAGTTTTCTATTATCCGTCGCCTGTGGGTTTCTTTAGGTGGCCCAGCTTCCTGCAGGGGAGGAGGGGCTGCTGCTGCTGTGGGGAAGTCCCCTGGAAGGCTTGGGTTTGGCCCAATTGCCTCTAGCGGTGGAGATGCTGAGTCAGCAGCGGGAGAATCATCAGGAACGTGTTGGGGGTTGGGGAGTGAGGGTAGAGGATAAAGAGGGGGAGGAGTGTCCAGTCTTGTGACTCAGGTAGAATGGAAGGAAGAGGGGGAGGCGTGGAAGGTTTGAATGATAGGATTATGGGGGAAGGGGTATATGCCTGTTGATCTGGTTGGCCACGTGGCCCTGGCTGAAAGACAATATCTCTGACTTGTCGGATTAGAGGGAAGTGGATGGATCCTTCTGGGGGCCATGTGACTCCAAGCATGGGCCATTTTGAAGCACAGAGAGTCTGCCAGGTACGGCATTTTACTGAAATAGAAAGATTCTGGGCCCTTGAGCAGACATCAGTTCAATGATCAAGGGTAAGAGACAGAGAAGTGGAAGAGCTTTGTCCCATAATGAGAGTTACTCAAACAGGCCCAGTGAAGACACAAACGCAACACAGACAAAGACAAACAGTAAATGTTTAACATGAGTTCAAGACAAAGATTAGAACTGAGTAACTGGCAAAACCTAATGGGTTAGACAATAAAGACAGACAGTAAACTCAGCATGAGTTCGGGACAATGAACGAAACTGAGTAGCTGGCAAAACCTGATGGGCTGGCAAACCGAATCCTGAAGCAAAATATAACCGAGTTGAGAAAACTACTATTCCTTGATTTTCCTAGTCCTCTGGAGTGTCCTCCAGGGTCGTGACCTTTGGCTCTGTGACACGTCTGTCACACCCTAGGAGAGAGCTAATGCTCTTCACCAACAGCCACTTTGCCAAGCCCTAACCTGAAACTTGAAACCAGAAAGAGGCGCCTTAAATACTCCGAGAGGAGTCCATTGGGGTCTTTCATCCACTGCTGCCGGATATCTCACCTGGGGCCTCCAGATGAAAAGGTGGTGTGAACGTCGGAGAAAAACACCACGAAGAGACTTTCTCATGCCACAGCAAAGGGTTTATTGGGGGTCCAGCATGCTGGGGCTCAGAGCTCACTTCAGAGGAGCAAAGAACAAAGAGCCCCGAGAACAACTTGAGCAGAGTTTATATACATTCTTTAGAGAGGGCAGAAACTTTACATACATCATAGCCTCCTTCAACAAATCATAATGTACTGTGGGAAAATCAAATAACAACTCTAAAATATGATTAGCACATTCATTGGCGCAAACAGGTCGGGCAGGGAGTGATTGGTCAGCCCTGAGAAGGGGTATACATTTAAACTGATTGGTTGAAGCCCTGAGATGTATATGTGCTGAGCTGCACGTTTTCTGTGAAGGGGTTGTTAAGTAACTAGGTGGTCAGGGAAGATTTCAACACACATCTAATTGTCAGTTCTAGGAATTCACTTAAATACCACAGGAATTTCAGGTTCTGAGTGCAGCTTGGAAAATTTACAAAACCTGGTTCTTTACGTTTCAATTTCATTTTTTTTATTCTTTCAGAACCTTACAGAGTAAGGCGAGAGACTTCATCCACAATGACTGCTCTTTTGGCCATTTTGGTTTTGGATGCACACATGGGATCTTTCTTTAGATCCATCTGTTGCTGATAATCTAAGCCACTAGCTCATACAGGGCCAAGAGGCTGATTAGGACACATCCCTTTCCAAAGCAATAACTAATCTGATGTCAGTTACATAACTCAGACTCTGAGGGGAATCACACCAGTGTTCAAGCCCAGGTGGACCCAGTTATCTCTTCCAACCACCACACAAATGACCACAATTAAAACCAAAACATTCCCACATGGCACTCATCTTCTTACATATATACAATCATCATAACCTCTGACTGGAGGTTTCCATGAATTTCACAGCCCAAGAGAGTGTCCAAAATAAGCTCACTTGCCCCTCATTTGACTAACCTCAGGATGGCCTGGACACCCTTCCTGTGAACGAAGATTGATCACATAGTTCTGCCGTTAATACTGCTCTGCTTCTTCAATTTGAGGCCTACTGACTGTCAGGTATATATTCCTTATGTGATTTGGAGTCATTAGGAAACCCAAGCACCTCTGCAGGGCTTGGAAGAACTCATTTGACCCGAAGGATCCCTATTGTCACTTGATAAAGGTCAGGAACCTAACAGAGGAAGGCGAGAGACTTCATCCTCTATGACAGATATTTTTGCCATTTTGGTTTTGGATGCACACATTGGATCTTTCTTTAGATTCATCAGGCGTTGATAATCTAAGCCACAGCCTCACACAGGGCCAGGAGGCTGATTCAGACACATCCCTTTCCAAAGCAATTAACCAAAGAGTCACAGGTGATGCCCATTCATTTCCATTTGAAAACTGTTTTCTTCAGGCTTCACAAAGGGGAGGCCTGAGGCAAAGACCGTCCTAACTTTCAGGCCAACTGAACAATTAGGTAGCAAAAGGCCCAAAGCAGGGTTTCTCCACTGAGACTTTACTGGTCACACTGATACCTGAGTTTTCTGAGATGCTCGCCATTCCCTTCAGCTATCCCGTACATGGCCACCTCACAGAGCTTGGAGGAGGTACATATCTTGGACACAAAACTATGAGCCTATTCTGGAGAGGGCCTGAATTCAGGAAGAAAACAGGAACTTAGGAAGATAGTAGGTGTTGCCCATCGATAAGGCAACCTGCAGTCCATTCCTAAAATGGGCAGGATGAATGCTGGGAAGCTTTCTACTAGACAGGACACATCCATTGATAGATTCTAATTTCTAATGTGTACAACCACGGACACAGTGGAATACACAGAGACAGAAACACTCGCCTTGTCAAAGGACTTTCTAGAAACAGTCCACTCTAAACCAAACAAATCGCCTTTCCTTCCTATTCTCAGAACATTAGACAAAACCACAAACTCACACCCACACTCAAAAAGGCACCTCCTTCTCCCAAGTAAGTCTGTGAATATTCAGAGTGTCCTCTGTCTGGTGGGCCATATTATGTTCCCCCAAAATGGCCTGTCGTGTCTCAGATCTGGTCTCCTTGTCCAACTCTGTGAAGTTGTCAGGAGCCTCTGTTCACCACTACCTGCTTTCTCAGGAAAGGCTCGTCTTTAGAGCTGTACTTGCATTTGGCCATGCTCAAATCATTAGGTACCAAGAAAGACAGACTCTGTCATTGGTAAATTCAAACAAGTGAGCCCACTAGGAATAGGACTGAGACTGACTCTGTGTGACTGGCTTCCTGGATCCCAAGTTCAGAGAGTTCCATCACCAAAGAAGTGAGGTAGGTCAATTCCTTCAGGAAGGGAATGAGTTCACTGCCTTGGCAACCACTTTGTCTTAACAGTTGCTTCCAAGGGTCCCTTGAGATGGAGGCTGTCCCTACTTCCTGTGAAACATTCAGAAGTTAGAATGGTATTCAACCATAGGCACCCAGGAGAAGCTTTCCACACAGGGTTGGTTTGGTCCATCTTCTTTATATCAAGAGGAGAGTGGCTTATTCAGACACATCCCTACATCCTGACCAGGTTGTTTGCCATGGAAGGTGACTTTTGCTCTCTCAGGTCCTTCATAGCTGCCTACATCTTCTCCAGGGATCATTTCTGCATCAACCTTTGAGGTTCTTGGCAGATGGAAGATCCCCTACATTCCTGTATTGTAAGACCAACTCTGTCCCTGCTCTTCTGTAAAGTTAGATTGAGGAAACAATGAATGGTTAGGGTTAATAACATATTCTATCTGGGTTAGGAATCATTCTGCGGGATAAATAATGGTATTGGGAAACTGGGATATTCACAAGAATATATAGTGAAATATAAGTATGAAACCAGAAATCTAGGTATTATTTGAAGCCCAGAAGGACATTGGGCCCTTGATTGGGATACTTAGCTTTGAATTGTGTTCTGTACAGATGTCTCAGATAAATCAATATGCAATGGCATAGGACCTTGTACCTCGGATGATTGAATGTCCAAAAGAACATCCAGTCAAAAAGGAATAGTCGGTAGGATTAGGAAGATTGTCCGTAGGTTTAGAAAAAACAGTGAGTATAGGATTTGGACAAAGGGTTCATTAGCAATAGGGTTTCAGTTAGAGAGTGAACATAAATGTGAGCACATATGAAGAGTCAATCACAATGATGAACTGGGGAAAATATGTAGGAAAGCAGATATCAACAGAGACATTAGGAAATCAGGCAAAGTATAATTTGAGTGATAGGGTTAGACATTTTCAACATGATTGAGGTGGAATATATAAGCTTAGGAAGAAAGAAATATATAGTCACCAATAGGATTGACATTTGAGAGCATTAGGCATCCTGGACATAGTTGTTTTTGGTAATCCATGCTCACTTTCCATTTTGCTTTGGTGAAAGGTTAATAAAATAGTTATTTGTCACTTCCTGTTTTTCTGTATGCTTAACAAAACACTGTGGAAATCTTGAGAACTGTTTGCTAATTTTGTTCCCAGAATGTGCTGTCCCCAACTGCCAAACTGCAGAATGTACTCCTTCACCCGGTTGCATGCAAACCGCACACTCGCCCAGACCCATCAATAAATTTCCCTCCCTGCCCTCTCCACTGAAAGTATATAAGCTATGTTATACCGGTTCTCAGGGCTCTTTGCTCTATTCAAGTGAGCTCTGAGCCCCAGCATGCTGGACCCCAAATAAACTCTTTGCTGTTGCTGAGTGAAAATGGTATACAGTTCTGTACTTATAAGATGCTTCCTTTTGCTTGCCTCTGCATAAAGATAGTCAGTTGCTGTTTGCTTTCGAGTGGGTAGACCCAGTAACTGGAACGTCTGGTCAACTAACTTGGACTAGACTCCCACAGGGGTTCAAAAACTCCCCCACTCTCTTTGATGAAGCCCTTCACAGAGATCTCAACAATTTCAGAACTACACACCCCGAAGTCACAATGCTTCAATATGTGGATGTCCTGCTACTGGCAGCCAACACCAAGGAAAACTGTGAGTCTGCGACCCAAGCACTATTATCTGAGCTTGCTCAACTCGGGTATAGAGCTTCTGCCAAAAAGGCCCAAATTTGTGAGCAAGAAGTAATCTTCCTGGGGTATTCCCGTAGGGGCGGTAAATGATGGTTCACTAGCCCAGAAAACAAACTGTTGTGCAGATACCACCCCCATCTAATAGGAGACAACACAGAGGGTTTCTTGGGACTGCTGTTTTTTGCAGGTTATGGATACCTGGGTTTGCGACACTAGCTGCTCCTTTATACCTGCTGTAAAATCATGATGCCCAATTCCAATGGGCCCTTGAGCACCAGCAAGCTTTTGATAACATCTAAGAACACTGACACTGAACTCCTCAACTTCACTGAGCCCAGCCTGCAATTTCAGAAAGCCCTACACTACGTTAAACATGTACATCAATTCATTCACCTTGGTTCAAAGAAACTGCAGGCATTCCACAAGGATCAAGAAGAGAGTTTTAGACTAACTCACTCACAGTGAAAGGAAATAACTCAATGGGTAACCAAAGCCTGTCGGTTCTGTCAATTGGTTAATGCTTACCCTTACAAGCTTCCTGCAGGAAAGCACCCATGAGGAAACGAACCAGGAAAATTCTGGGAAGTGGACTTTACTAAAATTAAGCCAGCATGGAATGGACTTAAATATATCCTAGTCCTTGTAGATACAATTTCAGAATGGATTGAAGCCTTTCCCACAAAAAAAATAAAATAAATAAAAATAAAAAATAAAAAACGCGCAAATGTTGGTCAAGAATATCCTAAAAGATATCATTCGAAGACACGGAATGCCTAAGTTAATAGGGTCTGATAATTGAATGGCGTTCATGGGCCAGGTAAACCAGGGATTAGCCAGGACCCAGTGGATTATTTGGAAGTTACATTGTGCTTATAGACCACAGAGCTCAGGACAGGTAAAAAAAAAATAAATAGAACCATTAAAGAGACCATAACAAAATTAAACTTAGAGACCGGCATAAAAGATTAGACTATGCTCCTGCCTTATGCACTGTGTCATGCAAAAAATACTCCCTCTGTTTCTTTGTGTAACCTCACCCCCTATGAAATTTTCTATGGGGCCCCTCCTCCAGTAAGGGACCTAAGCCCAAATCTAAGACCTAAGGATCCCTTCCACACACCCTTGCTTGACAGACTTAAAGCTCTTGAAAGAACTCAGCGATACCTGTGGAAATAACTGCCACTGCCTTCCAACATGGGGACGAGGGGACTCCACATCAATATCAAGTAAGAGACTTCATCTACATAAGACGACATCAGGTGTCATCCCTGAAACCCCGCTGAAAAGGACCATACCAGGTGCTACTTATAACACCTACAGCAGTAAAGGTAGACGGAATCACTTCCTGGATCCATGCCTCTCATCTCAAGCCTGCGCCCTGTCCAGACTCTGGCTGGAAACTGGAAAAGCCTGGTAACCCTTTCAAATTGTGTATTCGCCATGTGGATAAGTCTATAGACTCTCCCCGTGGCCACCAGTAGACCTAACGCTCATCATCCCGTTCAACAGCGATTGCTCATCACAAATCCTACTAGACAAAAAGTATGGTCTATCTCGCATACAGCCCCCTTAGGGAACTGTTGGCCATCTCTCCACCGAGACATTTGTCAGCTGGCTATAGGTCTTTCCTATTAGGATATCCCTGATGAAGAGGATCACACTAAAATTCCATTAAATCTTTTCCATACCATAGATAATGGAAACAAACATTATGGTTGTAGGGACACGCGAGGCAGATGCAGGTTGGCTAAACTATATTAGTATGTTTGCCCGGCAGACTATCAAGCCACAAAAAGCCATGGCTCTGTGGGGGAAAAGTTGACTTCTTCTGTAAGTCATGGTGATTTGAGCATACAGGGGCTTCCTGGTGGAACCCAAACTGCTCATAAAATTTAGTACACAGCATTAGCCATATTATCAATTAGACAACCAAAACCGATATCCCCCAGAGGAGTCTCTACTTCCTCAAATTCTGTGTGACCTTTTTAACTTCTGCAAGTGCTCAAAAGAGTGAAAGGAAATTCCCCTATGTGGAGGCCTTTTCCCTCTTTTGCTCACATCCTTAACTATGCTTCTCCAATAGATGCTCACCCTCAGTCTTCTGCTCTAGACTCTCTGCTGTCAGTCCCACCTCAGCAACCTGATTTCTCTCCTCCAATTACTAGGTCAAAACCCCAAACTTCCACCAGTTCTCAGACCATTGCCCCCTTGCTGAGGTAGGAGGTACTGAGGTACCCATCCACCAACTCACTCCTCTCTTCTCCTGTCAGTGCCCGCACCGGGTCCCACCAGATCCTCTTACCAGCTAACCCAAAGCTCAAACCAGCTTAGGAAAGCCCTCAGACCCATATCAAAGATGT